>NW_008795127.1:516399-547626 GCF_000699145.1 Aptenodytes forsteri | reverse complement strand
TGGGCAGCCTCTTCCAATGTTTAACCACTCTTTCAGTAAAGAAATTTTTCCTCACGTCCAATCTAAACCTCCCCTGGCGCAACTTGAGGCCATTTCCTCTCATCCTATCACTAGTTACTTGGGAGAAGAGACCGACACCCACCTCACTACAACCTCCTTTCAGGTAGTTGTAGAGAGCGATGAGGTCTCCCCTCAGCCTCCTTTTCTGCAGGCTGAACAACCCCAGTTCCCTCAGCCGCTCCTCATAAGACTTGTTCTCCAGACCCCTCACCAGCCTCATTGCCCTTCTCTGCACACGCTCCAACACCTCAATGTCCTTCTTGTAGTGAGGGTCTCTGGCATTCTTCAAATTCATAGAAATGCTTAAGAACGGGAAGTGAGTTCAAGTTATCTTAATGGTGTCCAAAATGATGTTGAAGTTTCTTATTTTTAAATTAATCAGCTGAATCAGGGGCTGATTCTGTAGTGTTTAATATTTATTCATCATTACATTCTGTGCTTTTCTGAGGGTTTTCTATCAAAAAAGAAGGTCTCATTTCTAAAGAATCCTAAACACTTTTAAAACTCTCTATATCTGTATGGCTTTAAAATACATGCATGGCTATTTCTGAGTTTCAAAACAGTATTCGCTCTCATAAATTTGTACGTGAGCCTATTCTGACCATTCTGCAGCTTTATGGGTTATTGATTTTTAGACTGTGCGGTGGTGCTGATTTAAAATTGAACTATTCATCCAATAACATAAATTAGATATCAATTTGTCTTTTGGGTATTGCAAAACATTCATACTGAAGCTCAAACGTATTTGGAAGAGTAAGGAGCAAATCACAGTCTAATCTGATAAAACCATGCTAGCGGTTTGGCATCTCACATTTTGTATAAGAAAATTTACAGAATGTAAACATTAAGACAATTTAAAAATAGACCTGTAGAAATGCTGTCAAAACATTGGACATACCTTTGCAAACTTTATTCAATCAATAGAGGATATTTCAGAAGACAACATAGAGAGGAAGATCTTCTGTTAAACTTCACACATGTAGACTTCAGATAGCTCAGTGATGAAAGACCAGAAACTCAATTACACAGTCAATAGAGTGATTTATACATCTCCAAAGGCAATTCCAAAGACCCAGATTAGGAGCTTACCTCTCACTATCAATTGCAGAGGGCTCCCAATTACATAAGGAGGTGTAAGCACCTTAGGGATTTAAGTTAGAAGGCTGAGCCTAGATCTTAAAGTCAGACACCAACCTGTTGATTACATCCTTATATTTTGTTCTTAATATTGCTTGAAAACTCTGGCATTTTTTTGTGGATATGCTATTGTATGGATGTTAGAGACATAAGTTGCTGTTCTAGGAACTAGTTAATCAATTTATTATGTCCAGAGCAAACTTCCTTTTTACAGCACAGCCAAAAATGTCATTTGTTCTTATTTAATTAGCAGTTAATTAACCAAAGCACAGTTGCTTTACATTTCTAAAAAATACTAAAGATCCTATCATTCAGTAAGTTTGTAACTGGCAACTGGGCAGAAGAGAGAGAATATGAGCAGGGAAAATCCAAGTGTGGGATTCCAGGTAGTAGTCTCATAAAAGATATTTAATGAGTGAAGTTTAACATCTGTAGTCATGAAAAGAAAAAAAAACCCAACCAACATCCCCCCTTCCCCCTCCCCAATAAAACCTTATCAACATGCCTATTAAGACAATGAGGAAAAAACTAATTAAAGTAAATTAGCTTAATGTGCACAGGCTGGATAAAGACAGATCACTTTTAAAAATCCAAGAAGATAATGGTACCCATTTGGGATATGTTTTTTGCATTTTTCATATAAATTGGACAGTTTTAGAGGATAAATATGGTAGAGAAGTCCTTACAGGCAATTATGTCTTTACAGTGCTGGTGGCTGACATCATAAAAGTATAATTTTAATTGCTATTAATTGTGTTAAGTCTACTTTTATTGAATACTTAATGCCATCTCTGACAGTTGTAGTAATTTATGTACTTTAATGAAGCTTCTTGGTAGAAGTTTGGACTTATAGGGTCATTTACATTATGTTCAAAATAAGGCATTTTATCAGCTAAGAAGTACAGGTTATAAAGACACTGGTTTTTGCCTTCTCAAAATTTGTTCATTTTCAGTAGTCTTATATGGATGACTATAAAACCAATTTCTGTCTCATGTTTTAAATGTATCAGAATTTACTAAATATTTTTAAAAGAAACAGGTACTGCACAATTTTCCAATATGAAGCAACCTCTCTGTTTAATAAGAAAACTAAATTTAGATAAGCTGATGAATGACTAAATGATACCAATTCACATTAATATTGTGCCATTTGGGAATACAGAATGGGTGAAATAAAACCCTGAAATTGCTTTGGCATTCAACTACAAAACCACTCATCACTTTAACTGGATAGGGTTGTCTGCTGGAAGTATTTGGCCCAAAGATTTAAGAATAGATAAAATAGCGGAAGAAATGCAAAATAATAAAGATAAACGAAAGGAGTATTTAACAACATAATTTTATGTAATGCAGAGAAAAATAATGTTATTGACTTTACATTTCTGTACTAAAATTCACATTGCTCTACTGCCAATGGTTGTAGGTCTTCGCTGCTAGTGTGATTTGCATTATTAAATTATGAGAAATTCATTTATCTCAATCAGTGCTAGTTTCAATATTTGTGAATTCGTAATTGCCCCAGTTGCACTAATGGGACAATACATCTATTATTGCTTTTCTGTCTGTTTTCATGCCTATTTAAATTAGTAGCAGCATTATATACAAAATAAATTATTGAATGGGGTAGGAACGTGCCTCAAAGAACTCCCAGGCTCTTTGGAAATCCTAGCCCGTTGTCAGAACCGTGCAAGGCATACTTAACAGAACGGGCTACCAAAAAAAAAAAGAAAACTTAGGCAAAATAGGCCACTTTTTTGGCTCAGCTATCGGAGGACATTACAATTAAGGTGATGCCCCCTAATCCTTGTAGCAGAGGGTTTTAAGTAACTGTGGACTAAGATTTCTGTGCGTTAGTTCCAAAGACATAGCAGAGTCAAACACAGCTGCTGGCTATCCATCATCACTTTCACTTTGCTATCTCTGAATCATGTAAATCAAGTTAGAAGTCTTACAACTAGGATTTTGCAGTCCTGAAGGTGAAGTTATTGTCTTTGTAATTTTATCCTTGTTGCAAAATGTCATAGTTAATGTTAAGACAATGAAGGAATGGACATCTGTTGCTTTTGTTAAAAAAAACCCACCAAAAACAATAAACCAGAAAACTTTAGAACATTTGAAAGCCAGAAATATCTAAAAGTTGTGATGTTTTAATCTGAAAGCTAGATGAAATTTAAATTATTTTAAAATTAAAAATAAAAAATATTTTAAAGCTTATTATAACATTAGTAACAGATAACTTGAAAATAATACTTTGTAGATATGCCAAATATTCTACATTTTTCATGACCTATGGTTGATTGCTTTATAGATATATCTCAATTACCATATGTACACCTGATAGCTGTAGTATCTCTTAGAGCAGAGTGGGCTCTAAGATTTGCATGAAACCAGAATGCTTGACACCGTAAAAACCCTAGTTCTAAGAATACTCCATTTTAAAGTGTCTCTAAAAGAAAAGGGGTATTTCTGCTTTTCAGTAAGAATTTTTATTTCTTTATTTATGAGTTTTTTAATTGTTCAGTAGTTCTATTTGCATTTAAAGTGTTTCATTCCCAATTTATCCAGGACACCAGTTAGTTTTGCTTCTTTGTCCATATCCAAACACATTTTTACCTGAAGACATCCCATAAGAAGAAAGATGCCCACAGATCACTATAGATTTCCTATTCCTGAACTGCTTTATTTGTATTAGTTATGGTAGTTGTCCTCATATTAGCAAAGTGAACATTAACGTAGGATAAGACTGTGTTTTTGCAACACGTAAGGACCAGGCATTTAATAACAGCTTTCAATTTGCTTCAAGTGTTTTTACATTATTTGATCAGAAGTTTTATTTGAACAAAGTCTCATTTCTCTAAACAACATTAACGAAATTTGCCAGAAATGGGGCAGGCTGCCTATTATTAAGCCTCCCCTCTTTTCCTTGCTTCTGTAGCTTTCCTTTTTATAATAGCTAGGGAGAAGAAGCCTTTTTTTAAGAGAGTGCAATTTTTAGCCAGCCAAGGAATAACACAACATGACAATGAGTGAAATGACATAATGAGGAACAAATATGAAGGACTGTTGGTGAACTGAACACCCACCTTCCACTATAGCAAAAATGAAATTCATCTGAAAGGCCAAAGAATAACTAGCGTTAAAGTGCATAAGAAGAGACTCTTGGTTTTGCTGTTTTTCACACAATTTATTTATGGTTTGTTAAATCTCAAGCATACGAAGTAGCATATATATACTTTGCTTTACATCTCCCAGAGTGGCATTTTGCAGCACACAGGGAATACAGTGAGAAAACTGATACAGTATATAAAATAAGTATCTTTAAATCTGTAATTTTTTAAGTATTCTGAATGATCTTTTTCAGTGCATGCAGAGTTACCTCTGCATAATTTGGAGAAGTCAGAAAAAAACCATTTGATAGTTTTTTAAAGCTGACTTGAATTCGAGGTCTTTAGAAAATGAGAAAGCATATATTAAAATGAAAGGTCAATAGTATCATCAGAGTGCTCTTTATTTGAAGTGTTTGGTCTCACAGTTCTCTTTAGCACTAGAAAGAATACTTAACTGCATGTCGGATTTTCCTTAAAACATAGATTTGCAAAATATGGAGATAGGTGAAGCATGTGATTGTAACATATGCATTAATCTTTTTTCCAAACTGCATCTGGAAGATGATGAACTTTTCTGGATTTGAGATGACAGTGTAGAATACGGTAAAACTATGGTAAGGCTGAACAAGAGAAAATATAGTACTGGACAAGACCAGGAATGAGACAAAAACTGGAAAAATATTGTTTTGTTCAAATGTGTATAAAGTTAGATAATGGGAAAGTTAGATTAAAAGTACTGGAACAGGGTATCTACAACAAACACATTTTCAGCCATTTTTACGAGCTAACCCCCCGCTCCAACACTACAAGGTACTGCAAAGGAGAAATAGAAGGGTGACAAGAATCAGAACTGAAAAATTCAGATCCTGGATCTTACTTAGTTATTACTTATGTTTACTATGAAGAACTAGTGATAGCTTTTCACAGTCTTGCACATGGCAATGCATTCATAAGGAGCGCTTGCTTTATCTTCTTCCCTATCTCCAAGAACTTTTCCCTCGCTTTGTCTCTTTTCTATTCCATTTTCAGCCTCTACTCCCTTTTCCTTTTGCTTCTCAAACTCTCTCTGCTTGCACTTCAGTAGCATATCTACTAGTATATTTTTCATTTAATAGCTGTACATGTATTTACTATTTATGAAGTATTTTTATGAACCATCCCTTTTTCTATCAAGCAGCCATTCAGATAAGTTTATTAGGCAATTTTGAAGTAAATGTTTATCTGAGTAAACATTTTTATATTATAAATTGCAGAAACTACAGTATTTCCCTATAAATTCCCAGAGCTGAAGTCTCCATTGATTCTAGTAAGCTATACAGTTTTTGCTGTCTGCACTTATGTCGCGACTGGCACTGATGATAGAATTGAAAAATCAATATATTTCTAAAACAAATAGATTCATGACTTATTATAAGCAGAAAATGAAATGTGAAATAAAATCTGTGTTAACCAGCATCAAGTTTTTGTCTTGGAAAATCCAAACACCTACAGTACAAAGTTGCTCCCATTGCACACACTCTAGAAACCTCTTTTGCATTTTAAGCTATTTGAGATTTTTACTTTTTTACTTTTAGTTTCTATGTAGAACTATCATGGTCAGAAATATCAGAAGGAAACAAGATGCATGTGAAGATGACAGATTAATTTCCTTTTGCAGTCTCAATAAATTAATTAGGTTTTGATCAAATACATGGCTCACAGTTCACTTTCTCTTCTCATATCTACCCACAGAAAATGTCCTCAACAAAATGAATATATGCTAACCCTAGCATTCAAAAATTCACATAATATATCCAGGATTTATGTTAACAGAAAGGACAAAACTAAGAGGTGAAAGAAATGTACACATAGCCAACAGCCTTGCAAGTAATTTTTAGAAAAAGATATTTAGAAAAAGCTATTCCCAAGCTGTTACATTTCTTCTATTTAACTTCTCCCTGGGAATATTCCATCTTTTATTACAAAGGATTGGAGGGAGTCAGATCCAAATTTTTGACCTCCTAGTTCAATTAACCTCTCAATTATATTGCTGTAATTAAGAATAACTTCACTGAATCAAATGGAATGATATTAAAATAGGTGTAAATGAAAGGAGAATCAAATCCTGTATTTGTAACCTCCACAGTAAAAGCCAATAAATTAATGTCAAGGCTGCAAATATTGCTGCTGGAAATCATAAAAGCTGAATGATCTTCCTCAGTTATGGGGTTTTGTGCATTTGATGGTGTTTATTGGAAAAAAATGCAGGTAGACAATCAGGTACGCTTTACATGCAAGAGAAGGAAGAGTGCAAGGAGGAGGGAGAGCATGAGAGCAAGAGAGAAAAATGTTCTCTAAGGGAGCTGACAGAATGGGAACAACACAAGGGAACTGGTGGAAGATCAAAATAGAGTTCAGAAAAGTGAGAAGGGATTAAAGGGAGCCCAAGACACTGTATGAGGATCACAGAAACATGGAGGGGATGAGAGTGAGGAGATGTAGAGTGGCCACAAGGAGTATTTTACTGGCAGTCAAAATGTCCCAGTGATAAAACCATAAAACATGACAGAAAAGCAACTAAATAAAAAAATGTGGGTCAGTTGACCTTAAAGGTCTGCCTGAAACACTTTGACAGGGAAGGAAGAGGAGTTCAGGAATGACTAAGTCTGTATCTGAGGTGCCTTAAAGCAGTGGGGGACTACTCCGTTCTTAACACACTTCATTGGGTTTTTTGATTTCCAGGATATACAGGTGAGACAGTGGTACGCATAGAAAAGTTCCTTATATACGGATATTCACTGCAATACAGCTATGTCTTTATTTTTCAGATAGAGAAGAAACTAGAGCAGTTTTTCAGGAAGGTATCTTGATCCCAGTGGATGTTGATGAACAGTCAAAAAGAGGTACGTTGATAACCAACCACCAAAATCCACCCAAAAGTCTAACTTAAAGTATAATTTCTGCTTTTATACCTTTCTCTCCCCCTTTTTTTATTTAATCAAGTGGCAAGAACGGTTTGAATCTTACTTGGACTAGAGAATACTACATTAAAGAAGTACTTGTGTTATTTTGCAAACAGACTAGTTACAACTGCATGGTGCAAAATTCAGCCCCACTTCCTTCCTTGTGCTCTCAAGTTACCTACCGCAGACCTCACAGGTCCCAGACCCATGGGGGCCTCCCAAATTTACCTGTATTTGAAGACAAGGTGTAGAGAACAGCATGTAGGAGATGCTGCAGCTTCTGCTTATTGTGCAGTGAGAGAGACTAAGATGGAGCAGTGCTGTTGCCTCCCCCTTCCTGATAGCTCTGGGGTAGTGTTAGACTATATTGCCAGTGTGGAGGGGATATGAATCACTGAGAAAAGTCCTGAGGGTGTTCTGATCAGCAGTCTTTCAGTAAGAAAACCCAAATCTTGATAACTCTTACAACAGCTGATTTACTTTACTGTACCTATTCTTAGCTAAATAATCATTAGGTCACTCAGTCTCCACATGACAAAATAAGCAAAGAAAACATTATTCAATATTAGGCAATAAAAATAAAATTATAAGAAACATTCAAAACCATTAAGTTTCCTTTTCCTTCTTTCTAAACTCTCTAGGAAGCAGAAAAAAATCTCAGCTTTGCTCATTGTCCATTCTTGAAAAGCCTGTCAAAGAATAGGGCTGAATCTTCAGAAATACTAAGATAAACATCCATAATAAAAGATGTCATGTATCTTCTGTGAAGCATAAAAGTTTAGTACATAATTTAAGTGCCTGTCTATTGCTTTACAGATGCCATTTCTTGATTTTCCAATATCCAAAGCATTTCAATATTTACAATTTTTTTATTTGCAAAGCTTTTCTCCCATGATCTTTTTACTTTCAACACTCCCGAGTGTAACCACTAGTTGCCACATTTACATGGCAAATTGCAGCTAACGGGAATTACTAAGAGGAGAAAAAGAAGCAGTGTTCGTGCTTCTAGGGCTGACACCTGGAACAGAGGTTGTCCACACAGTAGAAATGTGCCTTCCAAAATGCCTAAAACTCCAGGAAAGCTTTGGAGCAGAATGACAAGGGTCAAATGTCAAAGGACATTAAACCCCAGCTGGTGCCTGGTTACTCGGTAGCCCTGATCCCAGCGCAGCAGTTCTGTTCCCCTGCTTTCGGCAGCTGCCTGGGGACTGCAGCACCCTGCTCTGCCCTCTTCGCACATTCAGAAACCTGATAGATACACAGCTGTTGCCATCAAAAGAGAAATTCATCCCGGGCTGTGTGCCAGAATAAGGACCGTGGCACTACTTAAGCCCCACTAAAACCTTCAAAGGCTTAAGCAGCACTTAAAACCTTGTGGTATTTGGCAGAGACTTTTACCACTGTCAGGGAAGGAGCACTAGGCTAAAAGCGCAGCACTGGAACCAAATTATTTCTTCTAAAACTAGTGAAGGTCACCAATGAAGAATTTCCCGAAGTACTTTATTTTTTTTCCCCCTAAGATCTGGAGAACTTGAAGAATTTGTTTTCTTTCAAACTTTCTTTAAAATTTTTGTTTAAACTGAAAGATTTTAAAATGGTTTCATTTAATCAAAATTACATGTTTCAGGAGGCCTAAACAACTACTTTTCATTTTTTGATAATAAAAGACCTTTCAACCTTTTCATTTCAGTGTCATGAATACACAATACAGTGTCAGTGTATTTGTTTTATTTCTGAATTGTTAACAGACAATGAAAAGAGTATTTGGAAGTTCACCTATTTTCCATTCAAAAATGGAACAATCCACAGATTGGGGGTGGGGTGTGTATGAAAGTGAGAACAGCTGGAAAACAATGGGATAGAAAAATCTATATTTCCACCTTGAAGTGATAAATTATCTACTGTATGTGCTAGGTCAGCCTTTTATACTATAATTATCACCAGAAAATCTGGTGGAAGTCAAGTAGCATGCTCTGCTAACAAGTAACCATACAGAACAGCTGTGTCCTGCCAGCAAATCTTTTAATAACTTACATGTTCCATGTTTCAGTTTTGTGATTTGTAAAATGGGAGCAGTAGTGCCAATGTATCTTTAATAAAGGGCTTGCTACATACAGACAAAAAGCAATCTGCATGCTGAGTACTTGTTGGCATCTGGTCAGTAACGGATATATGGTCTTCATAACTTCCATGGTCCATAAAATCAAAAATCCATTCAGAATACTGTTAGAAGAATAGGGTTAATACTGATAAATGTCAATCAGGAGGCAGTCTGCTGTATGGTTCAGACAAAATTCTGTGTCGACATTGCACCAAGGTGTAAGAGTGGAACCACGCTGGCACCGTTCAGGTGATTCCTCTGAAACTGCGTGAAAGACAAAGGATATTTGGCCTGTTTTTAAATGCGATCTGGCAGTTAAGAATTTAAATTTTATTGTTTTCCAGGAGTTTTTATGTGATGCTATTGTCTTACTGCTAGTTACTACACCTATCATTTCACTTTTATGATATATATTTTCTTTTATTCATTAAAAACATTGCCTATTCTAAAAAACACAATGTGAAGGAATTTATATTTCTCTTTTTCCTCATACCTCTTTCTTCCGTGTTATAAACATGCCTATTCTTTCGATTTATTGTGTGCTCATAAATCAATACTTTCATGCAGTAATAAAAATAACTTATTGTAATGGTAACAGCTCCAAAGGACTCCTGACTATGAGTGGCATTTTATTTAATTCAGATCTATGTTCCATTCCCCAACTAATGGCACACTGGGGGTTATAAAGTGATTAAAATTGTTGTCAAACTGGCCTCCTGGAAAGAGGGAGCCAAACTTTTTTTCCTGCAGCTGGTAGATCTGCAGGATCTATATTTGACTTCTACAGTTGGAAAGCAAAGAAAAGCTAGTGTAGGAATAATAAGCCAGGAAATTATGGAAAAATGGCTTTTTTTTCTCCAATGCCTCTAGTAAGCATGTTTAAGTAAACAACAAAAACAAAGCAGTAATCAGTATTGCTGTTTTTTGAAGGTTAATGGAAATATGGACAAAGAGATTTGCCTACAACTACACAGGAAAACATTAGAAGAGGTAGGAGTATAACAGATCTTTTGAGTCAAGTCTCTAGTGTCTTTATTACTGTATTTCTATCTTTAGTTCTTTAAGGGTCACTGGATTTCTTTCTTATTTTTTAAAATTTATGTTTACTCTTTTCAATATTGCTGAAACTTCTCTTTATAATATTCCTGAGAGATCTGCAGACAATATATGGAACTGCTATTTTTTTGAACTTCATCACTGCACTCCACTTCACAAACATGATATTTCCCCAGTAATGAAGGGAAATGATTAGGAACACTGTAATTAATTTATTAATTGAAGATTACAAAAAAGAAAATGAAGTTGATTACTCTTTGTCTTAGCTTTTGCTAAGGCTAAAAAAAGCCTACATAATGATAGTTTGGAGTCATCTTTGCAGCTGATTTTCAACTTGCTACAGTGGTGTATGAAAGAGCTGCCACACAGAAATGCTTGATAATTCTAGATAGTATTACTGTATATCAGAAATTCCTAAAACTCCAGAGATATTTTTCAGAGAACCGGTAATCTATGCAAGTTGTCGTAAAAGGGAAATGCAATCAGCCTGCCGTCAGTTATGGCTTTCTGGCTTTTACTGTTCTAAGAGAGAGAGATCTACTATCTTTGGTCAATTAGAAGAAAAAACTGCTTCTGAGAGAAGCAATACACATGGGTCCTACAATACAGCCAACGGTACATCCTTCTGTATTTCTATCTGTTGAAGTATCAATATATACTGAGTGTAATAAACAATATACAGACAAGAGCTGCAGTGACCTAGTGTGTGTTTATGCTTCAGCACCACAATTCCTCTCTTATCTTCCTAAGAGGCTGGATTGAGGTGTAACTTTAATCTTTAACCCATCAAATTTAATTTTACCCACCTGTAACCTCAGCTTTTTCTCTGCAGAAAAATGTTATATACACACTCAACAGTCACGATAAAAGGAAAACAAAACTTCTGGATACTGACTTAAAACCTAAGCTCCCTAAGGCTTAACCTATAATACAATATATCTGTTTAACATCAAGCAGTTTATAAAACTCTCCTTGATATTGCCTCCTTCCCCTCACAGCTTTCTCCATGATTCATGATACACCCTGTATCTGCTCACACTATGAATCTTTTGAAGTTCAGATTTGTAAGTCACTTTTATAATAGACCAAACCCCACACTAATAACCGAAATAAAAATAAATCTGTAAAAAGAATAGGTATCTGCTTAAAGACTGCATATTTATAGCCATGTTTTTTATGAACCCTGAGCAAAACAAATTCTGCAAAAAGGACTTTTTAGATCACCTCATTAGAAATGAGGAATAAACCATGCATATTCTCAGAGAAATGGTGAACATTTTAAAAGCAAAAAAAGAATTCAGTTTTTGCAACCGTTCTTTTAAATACAATAGATTTAACAATGGGTTGTTGTACTAGATAGATCTCTTCTCTGCTGCTCCCTTGCTCTTGAGTGATGCTTCAAGAAAATCTGCAAATTGCATTGAGCTAAATTTCTTCCCTAACTTGTTACCTAACCGTCTATTTGCCACATTCAAACGAGGCAGCGCTAACAGAAGAGCAGTAATAATCACTGCGGGGAGAAAGCACCCAGGAATCTAACTTAGGCACAGAACGGTCTGGATTCAGTTTCAGCTTTTGATACAGGTTTCCTTGGGACCACTGGTAAATCTTACCACCTCTGCATCTCAGGATACCAACTATAAATGACACACGAGCAGGTCTGTTGAGTATAATCGTGCATTTTTACAGCCTTGTTAGCTTAATGTTGTTCCCAGGGCAGTATGTGCCGAAGAGACGATGTGCCATGCATATGTATTCTGTAAGGGTTAATGAGTTCCAGCAGTACTTCATATTCCCTTTTCTTGCTGTAACTTCTCTATATCTAATACTAGATTTAGGACAATGCCCATCACTGCAGAACTCTAACATACAGAAGCACTGTTGTGTAGAAGTTATATCGTAAGATCACTTAGGACTTGAAACTGCCCCAGGCCCTTGTGTCACTCATGAGTACATATTACAAGATGGCACTGAGAGAGTTAATGTGTACTTTATAAAAATTTGTTGTGCTTGTATACGTTAATTTTCATGTTTTCCTTCTGAATGTTTTTCCTATATCTATGTTTATTCTGTGACCTGTGGCTAATGCACGTTTTCTAGCTGAAAGCCAGCTAAGCCTCTGTTGGTACTTGTCATATGTTGACAATATTCAACAGTGCATACAGTATTCTAACAACTTCATATAGATAAGGGGGGAAAAATGCATCAGCATTCATGGTTTTATCTCAGATTATTTGGCCAGATATCAGCAGTAAAAAAACTTGGAGAAAAGAGAAGGAATGAAATTGTGCTTCATTAGTGACAAAAGAGAAGGCACCAACAAGCAATTTCCTCAGACTGAATACGGTGTCAAATCAGAATTTTAGACAGAGCCATTGGGTCCAAAACAAGCAAATGAAGGGATGAGGCTCAGAACTAAACGTAAGTCAGGGCTGACTAGCTGATGAATAGCTAGGGATAATAAAATCAGCCTTCAACCTTCAATGGATCTTCTCAAAGTTCCTGACGCGGCTAAAACAGAAGCTTGTGACCTGAAATCTTAGTGCCCTGCTTGGTACAAGCCTTACTACTATGAAACTTTGTTATCATGAACACAATGACAGATACAGCTTCTTTACATTTTCCTTAAGAATGCTGTAGTTACGTGCTTTTAAGGCCTCTGCTTCCTAACAGCATGATTTATCAAATTTAAGTTTCATTAACTTTTAATTATTTTTTTCTGTTGAATCCTTTACACTTAGAACAATTTGCTAAAGGCTATTCAAGGCAAATGGGAACTTTGCTTCCTCATATTTCCTCATATAGTTTCTATTGTCCTTGCATTACTTAAAAATAGTTCCTGCAGCATAAACTAATTTTGCTGTTAAGGTTACTGGACTTAATTCTCCTCTGTGCTGCACATTGTTTAATTACATCTGTGTAAATAAATACAAAAGCCTAGCAACTCTAATACTCACTTGTACTGTTATCAGCATTTTATGCACACTCTGCTCCGATGCAAACAGCAGAACGCGAGACAGCTAGGAACCAGTTCTGTCGACTCCACTCCTCAGAAAAGGATTTATATTGAAATCTTGGTGCAGTGCTTCGTCTATTCACCTTCACTTCCACTAAGCTCACAAATGAACAAAACCACAAACAAGCTGTTATCTAATCGTCCAAAAATATTGCACCTGCCACCAAGAAAAAGCTAACCATTCACTCATATTGATACTGAAGAGACTGATATTTTTAAAAGTAATGTACACATATTATGGATAAATATTAGTGCTTTCCATTTGATTTTTTAAGCTTGAATAAGAGTCATAATTTATATGCAATTCTTAAAATAGTATAGAAAGGAAAAATGAATCATTATAGTCACAGAATGAGACTCTTACAGCCCAAAATTGGAGATCCTCTGTTGTATTTTTACCTTATTATGGCAATACCATGCTGTAACTAGAAAAATTAATTTTCAAAAAGTACTTAATTAAAAAAATTCAATGAATGCATCATAAAAATCCTGTGAATAGACAGATTATGTTGGCTGCAGAGTTCATCAGCAAGAGATTTGGGAAAATAAGCAGAAAGTTGGCTGATTATAACTTAATTCTTAAGAAAAAAGAATGATTGCAAAAGCACAAAAAGATTATCCAGATGATACCATACAGGTCACACCTGAAGTATTTGGATTTTCAGTGTGTCGCTTCACACACTGTGTTCTTCCTCTGGTCTGTGCAACAGGCAGGTGCCTGGAATTAGAGGACTGACGCTTGAATGAGAGATGAGACACGCTTGGCAAAAAGTCAGCACCGCACAGTTCAAGATCAGCAGTGGTATTTTGTGTGGGCTCAGCTCTGTGTTTTGAATTTATTTTAGAACAGGTAATTCTTCTTTTAAGATAAGAGAGAAGGCAATATGAAGTAATGTACACTCAAACATTACAGCTAGACTCACTTTGGCATAAATTTTATGGCTATGTTGCAACAACAAGTTCTTACTCGTAATCCCTCTGAAGCTTGGAGTCAAAGTCTTTGGGATAATGCCAGTTCCTGGCAAAACACTACTGAGACCAACCAGTAATAACACTACTCCCAGTTACCAAAATGGGTAATGTAGATTGCAGGAATCAAACCAAGTATTGAAATTCTGATCAAAAGCATTAGCTTTGATTCTTACTGCTGTTGATTTTAAAAAACAGGGATAGAAATATGAATTTTATAATTTCAAATATTGTTAAAACTGCATTATTCTAACATATCACTAGATATAGGTAGAAAGTGATTCCAAGAAATAGGGAAACTTGGAAGAAAAAGGGTTTTTTCTAAACATATCATCTCTGTAGTTCTCACTGTATATAGGTGGAACAGGTGGCATTATATCCTGCTATAACATGTTAACATGAAGGCAAAGGAAAAAGGGAATCAAACAGGTCTTTCTAAAATGAATAGTATCATATGAACACAATGGAAAAAAAGAATTCAGTGTTTTTAGATCCAAGATCCTCTCTAGGTTTCTCCTGATGATAAAATAAGGCAGTGGCAAAGGGAACAGTATAGCATATAGTTGTTACACACTGGGTTGCAAACTCTTCTCTAGACCCATGATTGTTTACTATTTTTATTGCTTATTAATGATGTCATAAAAACAGCTGACAATAATCCTAATAAACATACATTTAGTTCTTCTTATCCAAAGAGAATAAATTATTCCTTCTCTAAACAGATATATAGTCTCTAAAGCTTAGATATTACTTATGATATGCTGTATAATCCATATGTTAAAAAAACACGTTTTAAATATAACTCAATGTTCTTCCTACCTCAGTTAATTGAAAGCATTCAGCACATAATCAGAAATTTCCTGAAGCTATTAAATTTTTAATTTAGCTGTATTTGCAAGTCAGCTTTAAATTTGGAGGGAGAGTTCAGAACCTTTATACATTAAAATGGAAGCATAGAGGTTTCTGCCCAGAAATCAGTATCTCCAAGCAGTATAATTTTATTTCATTGCTGAAGAAGAAATTTTATATTCAGTTGTATTTCTTAAGATCCAGCATAGCAAAAAAATAATAGGATAGAGTAAAGCATACATTTGAAGTAGTCTATAATAAGAACAGAGATCATACTAGATAAACAAATACCTCGATTCTAGCTTGCTCTGAACTTTCATTATATATGAAACTTCTGCCTTGCTTACAACAGGAACCAATGCGTGGCCAAAACCTAGCAGTAAGAATTATTCTATTCTTAAAGAAAACACACTGTTGATCCAATTATTTTGAAATAGTGAGTAGCTACGGATAATTGCTTATATATACACAGCTAGAACTCGGTGCTCTGTCATGTCTTCCTCCTGGTGAGACCTTTGTATCCCTTTGGCTGGATTACTCTGTTGGAATGATATTCACAGGAAAGGTGTTACAACTAACAAGAAGCTTGAAAACCTTTCACAGAACTGGGAACAACAGGTGGTATTCTGCACAACCATCCTCACTAGAAAAAGAAATTGTAATATAACACACCAGTGGAAAAAAAAAGTCTAATAAACCAACATATTTTAAAAAAGTTATCAACAGATGTTCACAGGTTCTCATACAAGCTGTTCCTGAACAATAATCACATAGAGGAATCCTGGTAGTTTGGAAGCTGGTGTCTTCTGTTAAAGTAAAAAATTACAGACATTGGGAAACTTCCTCACTGCTTGAGCAAACATCAGCCTTCTTCACTTAGACATAACTATTTCCCATAACTGTGCCAAAATGTGCAGTAATTCTGCAATGTACATACTGTTTTATAACACTAAGTTGAGATCACCAGAATCAATTCATTTGCAACTTGACTTGGATTTAAAGTGCATACACAGAAAACAGTTGGCAGTCATAAAATGTACTAAATTGCTTTGCAATCTGCTCTGCTCTCTCTTACTCTTGACCTTCTGGTCATATGTTGTTAAAATCTTCTGAGTGATTTTGAAAATGTGTTCTATTGTTAGACAATTCATTAAATTAGTATAAAGGCACAAAAGACTGCTCAGAAGTGGCGATGTCATTTTAAGCAACGTGTTCTACTTGTTGTAAAACCTTCTCCCACAATGTTAACATTAAATATACAAAAAGAGCCGGAATGAAGAGCGTTTATCTTTCCATTCCTATCAAGTATACATCAAACTACAGCTACAGGCTTTGCTGCACATATTTAGAAATGTGGTATTTCCCCAATAGTAGAGCAAAGAATCAACCTTTAGCACAAGTGCTAAAGCAACTGATGGTCTTCTGAGGACCCAAACATGTAGACACTGTAAATACACCATATAGATGTGCAGATATTTCCTGCTGTACAATTTCTTATGGCATCAGAAGAGTCACAGCTAAGAAATAGTCTAAAACTGCTAAAACTGACAATGACAGAGGAAACAGCTGTGATAGGATGTCCCACATCTTTTTTCAGTTTGGTTGTCTAAATCTATCAGATTAAAAATGTTTCGTTTTTCCGAATAAAAAATTTAGCTTATTTGGTGGAAGTTCAACAGCCATTGTCATCAAATCAATCCACTTACTACACAGGTGTTGCCCTCAACTTCAATGAGCTGATAGGATCCTCCTTACCTCTGTGCATGAGCCCTTGAAGTATGAGACGGGTTTGCAGTGAAGTTCTTGTTAATCTGAAATTTGTTGATGAGATTTTGTCTGGAGTTTCTGTGGTGGAAGGCAAGCTCTTGGCTACCAGAGTTCAACCATATTTCTATGGTTGGCACATCAAAGACTTCTGTAGGTGGAAATCGATTTGAACTAAATTAACGGATTTTGATTTCTTTTTGTTCCTCTGATGAGCAGTGGGTCAGCCAAGTGTCTCCAGTACTACAGAAAGACAGAGGGGCACAATTCTACATTGGTAATGAGTGGTACAACCAGGATACTATGCTTTATAGATTAAGAGCTGCTCTGAAAAATCTAATGAGGAGATTCTGGAAGCTGAATTTTCAAGAAATCAAAGGCCCAGGATGAGCAATATATTCCTAGTTTGGATTAAAAAATAATGCATATTGAACCCACTTTTTGAATCAAAGAACTTTCTCCTATAGGTTGTACAAGGTGGCATATTTCTTATTCTAACTGGATCTCCTGAGATGGTTCTTTGGAAAGGGACAAAATAGGAGTTTAGAAAGAGGTTCAAGTTGCTTCTGTTCTCCAGTGTCCATCCCTGACACGCTTTCAGTCTAATCATCCTTAAATAAAAGAGCAGTTGCCAAGAGGAAGATGTGAGCAGAACTAGAATGCAAAAAGTCTCAAATTATTCACTTACTCTCAGTGTTTTCACCAAACCAGTTTCCCCAGAGAGTGATTAACTCCAGTATAGCAGAGGAAGAGATGGTAGGCTATTTTCAGTGGTATCACTCTACATTCCTCAGGGACTCTTAATTTTCTTGGAAGTTCAAGCAGTCAAAAGACTGGTCTCTTAAATGACCCTACTAAGACAAGTACTTCTGCAATGAACCCATAGGGTTCCAAGGAGCAAAAAATCTTACTGTCTTTCCATAATGTGGCGTGATACATTCAGAGTAAGTGACATGTTTGGTTTTCTCCAGCTGGAATCCCATTCTATCAGCTTGCTGCCTGCTCCCTGCTCCCTCCACCTCCCCCCCCCCCCCCCCCCAGCCACTGACCTGTGGCTTCCTGGGGAATCCTAAACCTGACTGGGGTGCCTGAAGCTATGAATGTCATCCAACATACTAGAATTAGCGTCTACTCCAGAATTAGAGTATAGCCTAATCAAATTAATTGCTCTCTAAAAGAAGTTACAGACAGTACTGGTCAGTCAGAGTTAGCTTTAGAATAATAATTATTTATAATAATAACATGATAATGAAGAATAAGCTTACTTCATTTTCTCACAGCAAGCATTACGTAGATTTGCCGTTCTAAAAACTGCTGCAGAACAGAAGCACATCAGGAAAACACAATTCTAACTCATCCACCAGTGGTTCAGTTTCTCAGCAAGCTTGTGAGACTGGGCAATTTGCTTCTTAATGACTTCAAGGCCCCTATGCCTTTACAACGCTATCCTTTCTAATCATCACAATAAAGATGGCTGCCCTCGATCTTCTAGGGAAGAAAGGATGATGGGCAAGAACTAACGGCTCCAAATAATATGTTTCTTCTTTCTTGTGTTACAATGGCTCTTGTTTATCCTATCAGCGAAAAGGCTTGCCCCCTCATGCCTAATAATTGTGTATGGTACATTATTCAATAATAAAGTGGATTACCTTGCTCTCCTCTATAGGTTATTGATTTACATTTTTCTGCAGGTTTTTGTTGACCTTAACAATGTAAGTATTGCAAAAACATATATGATGATAATTACAAATTTTCTGCTTCTTTTGTATTACCTTCAGTGGCATAGCTGTTCACTTCCTCATATCCCAAATATTTAGAATTCATCTTTGCAGGCAGCATGAAAGGGTTCACTACCTCATCTGTGGAGGATGGCAGGAAAAAGTTTTCTTTAGCAGCTGAGATTTTTCCTCATTCTTTTCTTTCTGCCTCTCAAACATTTCTAGTTACACCGACTGTGTTGCCTGGCTTGGTTTCTTTACACCTTTAAGCTTCCCACCTTCAAACCCTTCAGGTTTTCTGGAAAAGGGCTGTACACTTCAGGGTATCCAGTAGGGCTGGGAAGGACCACCAAAGTACAGCATATATATGAGGGTGTGCTAGAAACATAAAAGACACAAACCATCCTCTACTGTCATTCATAGATTCCTTCATTAATTCTCCTTCTAAAAGGGGAAGGCTACACCCTCCTTGTGGAAGAGCGAGAGAAAGTGAAAAGCAAGAGTTTCTACGTCTGATAGGAGACAGACAGCATAAACTTCCTTCAAGAAAAACAGATGCTTAAAACAAGCAGTGGTGGTGTGACACGTTAGCCTGGCACCACAGTATCTCTAGAACTGAAAGGAGAGGTGACTGTAGCACCAGACTCGATAATTACTTGGTGATGCTATGTCGAGCTCAGCTCAGAGGCTAGACCTGTGTTCTTAAACTGTTTTATGGCTGACACAGCTCTCCTTTCTGTTCGACCATGACACCAATTTTCTATCCCCAAACTTTCTCCCACATTATTCACCCCTCCAGACCATGATTCCTACCTTATACTGTGAACACTGGGCTATACTGGCCAAAGCCCTAGTCCTGTACTTTTCATTTTTTATAGCATTTACAATTCATTTAAACCAGAAAACCAAAGCAGTACATAATACAAATGCTGACAAATACATAGATTTTAAAAATGATTTTTAGCCATTGTAAGAATGCAGTATTCAATTTCATTGCAACATATGAATGAAATCCCTCCCCCCCCAAAAAAAAAAAAATTCAAACTAAGTTTTGGGAAATACTTGGTCTTGTCACAAAAATTCCCATACAGGGAGAAAAAGTAAAGTAAAAATGCATTGGAAATGCAAAGTAAAACCAAAATTTTAAAATCTGCTTTAATCAAACTTTCACCATTAATTTGTATAAATGAAAATATATGGTAAAAACCTGAAGCTCCCCCACAATGACCCATCTTTAATTTACCTTTGAATTACTTGATTTTCACTTCTTATATTAATTTCCCTTGGAGTGAACAAAAAACAATATTGCTGCTCATGCTAGGTAGGTAGAACTGGAACAATCACAAGACCACTAAGTCAAAAAAGGATGCGTGACAGGATTTCACTGAGGAATGACCTGATTTTCATTTTGTGTTTTCCCCCCAGTACTAAACACTGGCTTCCTTTTTACTGAAGTATGTAACCTACATCAGTACAACATCATCTAGAAAAACGCAGTGGATCAAAGTTCAATGACATTTTTTAATGTTTCCCAAATAATAATGTTCTTTTTTAACTTTCTTTGAAAAATGTCAAGCATAAGTAAAAAAAAAAAAATTAAATATACTGATAATATAATCCCTTCCCAAACCAATACACTTAATAAGAAAAAAAAAATCAACACAATCTTATCACAAGTTAGAATTTCAATTGGGATCTGAATCCGTGAAGGACATAATAAAAAGGAAAGATTAACGCATAGAGTTATAACAAGTTTTATCCATTACTTTTCTTCAAAATACAAATTATTAAACAACACTGCACCACCGGACTCAGTGGCTTTAGAGAGTTCAGTTTTTCCAGGGTAATGTTTTTATGGTAACACAGAAGTATGATGTAGATGTGCTTGAACTGGTTGGATGTTAGATGTGGTTCATCACCATCTTAATTTACAGTATTTCACACGAATAATAAGTGTTACAAGCCTGGTGATATATTAGGACATTTAACTCATTGCATTGACATTTTTCTGCTTATTTGAACAAGAAAGAAAATAAGAGTTTTATTGAGCATTTGGATACTCACAAAGATATAAAAAAGTAACCCTGATTTTTTTTTTTTTTTTGGTGTGTGTTTTTATATATTACATATATTACAAAATTAAAGACATAAACATCACTGGGGTCCGACCACAACTAATTCTGCAATTTTTGATCCACCATCTTGCTGAAGTAGCTTTGTAAAAAAGAATGCATGCTAAGGGCAAAAATAACAACACATTATTAACTTGGGTGTGATACTGTTTGTAGCCCAGACCCTTTGGATTCTAAATCCTTTGTACACAATAATATCCAGATTTTGTGCAATATGGCAAAGAGACAAAAACACAAACAAAAAAGCCCTAGAAAGAGCATCATCTTTATGAAGACTACCATATAAATACTTTGAAATGTTTATATGCCTGGCTTTTTGCAGACTGTAGTGCATGTATCATTCATATAGGATGTACATGCTTTTACAGTGTAAGCAGAGGAAAAAATGAAGATGTATTATGAACTTTATGAGTTAAGCAGTAGATTATTTAAAAGAGTATTTTCTCATGTCATTAACAAGGCATATCAGCTATATTTTAAAGTTATGCTAGCATAAATAAATACAATGTACAGATTTGCTTTCTACATGCTCCTCCAGTTTGGAGAATTCTTGGAGACTTGACTGGCCTTGCAACAGCCTTGTTTATGGGCACAGATGAAGTGGCAGCCGAGGCTTGTATACACTGCCTGTCATACCGACCTCCTTCAGAGACTTCAGGTAACTGCTGGAAGCACCAGACTACTGTTCTTCCCCTAACAAAATGGATGCTCCTACACAACCTCCCTAAGGTTGGATGAAGAAAAATATATTCACATTGTTAATCTAAGCAACTAACTAGGCTTTCATGGTGTAATTAGTGTTTGTACTGATCATCTAACAGGGAAAATTTTGAATTGCATATTTGAAAATAGAGAAGTTCTACCTCTCCTACCTCTCTTACTGTCCAACCTATGGAATTATTATATTGCTCTAGGATACCCTGCAAGGATCAGCAGGAGAATATGTTAGTCTGAGGATGTAGAAATGATAGAATTGCAGCTGGCCTGATGGCAATTGTAGTTAAAAACATTGTATGAACAGCTCCCCCAGTAGGAAATCATCCACAAGGACATGTTTTTTGCAAAACAAAATAAGCATTAAAAAAAAACTTTACTGGTTTTTTTTTTTCCCCTTCCAAAACCAGCAGCTGGTTAGGATTTCCACTTTGTCTCATTCATAAAACAAAAGCCTGATAGCATGGGTTCACAGGTAGAGTCTTGGCTTGGGGAAAAGAGTGGCACGCAATATTTAAGCGCCATTTGTCTCAATCATTTAAACAATGAATGATGTGTGAAAACATCATTAAGCAGTGACTGCCATAAACTTTGCTTTCTGCACGCTGCAGTAGTAATACAAGTAGAGAATTTCCCACATTTGGTAACCTATCTGGAAGCAGGAATAAATAACCTACAACAAATGTTTAATATGCTTGATATACCATGCTAGTCAATGAGGTGAGGATTAATGAAAACAAAAAGTCTTATTTGTTTATCTTGTGAGAGATGAAGATTTGGATTTGGAAACACAAATTATTTAAATCTTAAAGTTACAGAAGTGTGTTAACAAAAAACAGTCTTTCTAAAGACCACATTTCTAATTACTTTCTTACCACAAGGCTTGCTCTGCTCTTGCAAAAACTGTGACCATGATGGAATAAGCTATTTCAAGATTTTAACGGTGCACCCTTTATAAATGGACTAAAATGCTGTGTTGGACATAATGGGCAGAGCTTTGCTAATGGAGGTCTGCAGAGTACCACGTGTGGGAGGAAGGCCAGGCATGCTCTGCTCCAGCCACCGCTGGTTCCTGCCGGCTCTGTCATGGACAAAACTGACAAAACAAATCCCAAAGCTGGAGCTCATCATGGGAGCATGCGGCACCTCTGTGAAAACATGTTTAAGAAAGAGTGGTAGCTTCTAGGGGCAGGAGACACCCAAGCAGGGGAAGACATACGGAAGATGACCCAGGATGAGGTGTGCCTTTGAGGGGAGCTGTCTCCCATGGAGGAAACCCTGCCAGAGCAGGCAGATGCCCCACAAAGGGTCTGCAGCTGGTGGGGGAATTCCTGTCAGAGCAGGTGAAAGGAGTAAGAAACAAAAAGCAGCAAAAGGAAGGAGCTGCTGCATACTGACCCCAATCTCTGGGACTACCCATTGCCTCAATGAAGGGACATGTGGTGTGAGGCTTTGGAGGTGAGGAAGGGGGAAGGACAGGTGTCTGGCATGAAGGTGGGGTGTTTTCTCTAACATTTTTTTTTTTGGTCTTCTTTCTTTCTCAATACTGGAATCAGTAATTAAAAGCTTATGTTAATTGGCAATAAATTAAGTGAATTTCCCTGACTTGACACTGTTTTACCCTGTGGTAAATGTCCACCACAAGAAAATAAAATTAATTCTGAGTATGCAAAGCAGGATTCAGAATCATACATTTCCTTAACTTTCCATTGTTTTCAGATCATGCAAAATTAAGATTGATATAGTATTCATCTATTTGTATGAAATTAAACCATTCAGGAAAACAGACACAGTTGGTTAGACAATGGAGATCTGTGAGAATACAAATACTTCTATTTTTGTCAAATTCATTGTTTGAGATTAAAGAAAATTGTAATTGTTTCCACACCTCCCATGCTCATATTTGTGAAATGGATGACTCAATTTTAATTTTTGAAATAAAAATTTGTTATTCATTTTATAATAAATTAGATATTATATTTAAAAAAAATCCATGGTGAAATGGATTAGCCTACCTGTTAACTTGCACTGAGTCATCTATAATGCCTTTAGTAAAATTGAAGTAAATGTCACTGTGTAGAAATAATATTATTTGGTCTGCTGTTTAAACCTGACTTGTCTGTGAGATACATTCACCGTCTGAACACTTAATGTGTTTTGGATGATTAAGGTAGATCGTGCCATATGGCCAAATGTCTAAGGTAGATCATACTATATGGCCAAATGTCTAAGTCAGCATCTAGGAGTTGGAACGGGAGTTTTAGCAGCTACACTGTGTTGTGGTTGAATCCAGCAGGCAGCTAAACACCACATAGCCTTTTGCTCACTCCCACCCTCTCAGTGGGATGGGGGAGAGAATCAGGCAAAACAAAGTAAAATTCTTGGGCTGAGATAAAGACAGTTTAATAGGACAGAAAAGGAAAGGAAAATAATAATAATGTTAAAAGAATATACAAAATAAGTGATGCACAATGCAATTTCACCACCTGTGCCAACTGATGCCCAGCCAGTTCCCGAGCAGCCATCACCCCTCCCCCGGCCAACTCCCCCCAGTCTATATACTGAGCATGACGTCATATGGTATGGAATGTCCCTTTGGCCAGTTGGGGTCAGCTGTCCTGGCTGTGCCCCCTCCCAGCTTCTTGTGCACCTCCAGCCTTCTCAGTCAGTAGAGCATGGGAAGCTGAAAAGGCCTTGACTAGTGTAAGCAACAACTAAAACATCGGTGTGTTATCAACATTATTCTCATCCTAAACCCAAAACACAGCACTGTACTAGCTACTAGGAAGAAAATTAACTCTATCCCAGCCAAAACCAGGACACACTGAGACAGAGATATGGCTAATATCCTGAAGGGAAAGTCCTGAAGAGTAGGGGTTAAGAAAGCAAAATGTTAATTTGAGATGAAGGATTACAGAGAGGAGATAGCCAGAAGATGTACACACTCACCAAGGCATCAAAACCTCAGTCTTGATGAAGAATTTATCATTAGAGGATAGAAACAGAAAAACACAAGTCTGGGCACCTCTCATTTAATCTCCAGCCTTTCAGGAGGCCTGCATCCATTGCTTAGCTTCAGATAACACAGGAATCAATACAGGACTATATTAAGAGATGGAACAAGATAACACGTTATTATCTTAGCAATTATAAGGGACAACTGTTGGGCAGAATTACCCAGCTTACCTTAATTATAGTAAAAGGAAATAAGATGACCAAGACACATTAGAGATGAAAAGACTATCAGAAATGAGCTTGTATTTTAAAAGAGAAAAGGCAAAAAGCCAGCTGTTGCAAACTAGCCAATAGATGAATTTGATTTTTGACTTGGACAACTTTCTATTGTCTTTGGGAATTTAATAATGGATTAGGATAATTTTATATCAGTGATAAGATAAGGTTTCTGAACTGAGACTGTGTTCATCTGGCATTTAACCTGTTTTCATGAGAAAATTTCTGATCTGCAGATGCCCAGTAACCTTCTTTGAAACTTACTTTCTGAACCTAGTTAAACAAGATATTCCCTCATGGCTTCATTTCCTATTAGCGTTCTTGGAAGTAAATTTTCAGTTTTAAACACGAACACCTACTCCACTTTCTGTTTTTGTTTTCCTTATTATCCTAATCCTAAAATGCGTTAATTCCATGTAATCTAACACATGAATCTTCCATACCATATCTGCATTACATTGATCTTTATTTGTGCATCACATTGTCTATTTAAAGTAAAAATTAATTTAAAAAAAAAAATCAATTACTGAGAGAGTCTACTTTCCTTGAATTTTCTTGATTCCCAGGTGCCATCTGAGAGGCCAAAAGGGAAATTAAAAGGTAGAACATTTCAAGGTTCTTAAGACAGCATCTACTAAAAGAGACTTTTCATCATCTTAACGTAAATAAGATGTAATGGTCATTGACAGTTAAAAAGAGGTATCGGTAAACCAGACAGTAGAATGAACAGCAGGACAATGTGTCATGTTCTCAGTGCAGAAATACAAGCTATACCTGCAAAACTGTTTTAGCCAGAAAAATTGTTGGGTTAAGCACAAGCCTAAATAGACGATGGCTTCAAATTTCAAGAGATCAACGAAGAGGTGCTCCTTTAGGCTTTTAGATACATAAAAAAATACCTTGTTCAAATCTTTAAAAAAAAAAAAATTACCTCCATGGTACAGTTCTGATATCAATTTTTAAGCAATTATTGAATTTTCACAGGAAAGGTAACTACTGCCATACATGGCTTAAAATAAAATTAATAAGCTCAAGCCAGTATACAGGGTCTATCAGCTTGTTGAAAGATTGACTTAAGGGCCTGTCTAAACTTTCAGACAGGACACCTTGCCGAGAAGTATGATGGGTGCAACCTAGAAAGAGTGTGATTAAAGATTCAAAGAAATTCAAAGGAATGCCCTGGTTCCTCCTGGAAATTCCTTCATATAATGATATATTTGACCTTTCAGTTGAATTCCCAAATGCCAAAAAAACCTATGGTCATGTTCTTCTGTCTCCTACCATTTAAGCAGCCTAGTAATTAACTGGGAAGAACTGGAAGCAGAGAAGTTTCCTGATCTCAGTTAGAAACTGAGATATAACAAAGATATAACTGACCATAACAAACTGTACCGCTAAACAATTTTCACTCCCAAATGCTGAGACGGAAACAAATGTAGTGATCAGTAAAAGAAAGCTGCATGTGGTGACGCATTCTAGCGTTTAAAAAAGAGAAGAAAACAATGTTTTAAAACATTTTCTAGCTTGTTGTGGCTTCACTGCAAAGAAGTAGTTTGCTAAAACATTCCACAGTACAAAATGGTAAGTTACATGCCATTTTTGTGATTTCTTAAGGAAAAAACATTTTTAGAAAGTGGTTTTTGTACTTAGTGCTCACATTTCTTTGTCTTCCCTTGCACTTTTTCACTTTCTTTTGAAGGATTGACTCCCTTTTGTGCAGTATGGTTGGTAATTGGTGATCTTTTCAGCAAGACTTTTTGCACAGATTTTTTTTAAGCAATACTGTTTTTCAAAACTGTAGAAATTTTAATAGTGCTTGAAATCTGTATCATATTTGTCTCAAGTGTTAATCTCTATCAGTGAATACGGCAAATACAAGTGATATTGCATAGGCCATGTTCGTAGGACTTAGTAAGCACTGGTTTAACTTCTATCTTGATAACCTTAGAAGATTGATTTCAGAGTCTGAAAAATAAAATTAGATGTAAAAAGAGTTCCCAGATATTATCTGTTTTTGTATAAATGGAAATCACAATAAAATTTAGAGATATTAATTAACCATCAACACCTGCAATCAAGATATTAATGTCTCATGATATGTTTCGAATTACTATAAAACAATACAGGCGTACACAATAAACATTTTCAAAGTACTGTTACTAACTATACTTGATACTGAATTCCTATTTTCCATTACAGACTGTCAACCCACTAATAGCAACTAAAAAAAAAAAATAAATGCTAATAGACTTCTCTGAGCATTTTCTTATTTCAGCTTTTCCCCAAAACCTTAATGTTTACATTTCCATGGTTTTTTTCACACTTTCCAGATGTCATTACCTTATAAAATGTTAGTCTTTAAATTTAGCTTAGAGTTTCTGGAAGAATTAAACATACAAATAAATTTTTATTAATTTGCAATACTTGATTTTTTAATGTATAAAATATTAAATAAATAGTAACATAACACTACAAATTCCTCTACTACATTTTTAAAAGATATCATCAAACTCTCTTCTCTTTCTTCTTTCTCTTTCTAATCCTTACACAGACTGGCAACCAGAATTACGATTTGTTTAGAAGCCTGAGAGACTAAGAATCTTCTAGGGGAAGAGTGTGAGAATTACTACTAGATAAACTAAAGGTGGAAATTAAGTTTGAATCTACTTTTTTCTCTTTTTTTTTGAGTGGTATCAGCTGAATCTATCAGTTAAGATAGACTGCATCATTCTACAGGTAGTCACTCAGGCCTTAATCGTAACAGAGTCATTTTACAGTCCAGCTTTTGGCTGAGATAGCAATTCAGTTCACACCCAGATGGCCAGCACACTGAAAATCAGTTTGAAAGATTAATTTCAGAGTTTAGGAAGCGAGGAACAATGAAACTCTCTAACACACATGGGCTTTAAAGAATACTTTCTTCATGTAGTCCATTTCTAATATAGAACCTACTAAATTCTCTGGCCAGAGCATCTGTTTTCCTGCATACGTACATGCTTATGTGAGCCAATATGCATATGATGGATTATTTGTTTATTACTGCAGAGATACATGTTAATATGTACCATAGGAAAAGTAGTGATAAATAAAATCAAAATGCCACTGGTCTAATTTTTAAAAGCAAAATACATAGAAGTATCTAGGAATATCCCTAAATCGGGGATTAGAAACCAGATAATTCAATATAAGACATATAAATGCTGACTAGCTAGCCAGGAAAAAAAGCCCTATCCAGTAAATGGACTCTATTTTATTTCACTTTGAACTGGAGAGTAAACCGGCATGGAGTACTGCATGTAAAAGCCATCTAGGTACAATCAAAAGTCATTTTCATCAGCACAGATGTCCCAAATTGACCACCATAATGTGGTGGATTAAATGGGTCCTGGAATTAATCACATATGAAAGAAGTTCTCTTGAATGGTGGAATCATATGGGACCTCCACCTGCTGAGATGTTATTGATGCACTATCTGAACAGCTTTCTAAAATGCTGAAAATAAGTCTTTGTCTTGGAACATTTTTCACTCAGAATTTGAAGAATGCAGGCAAATATGGCAAGGAATACTAACTCTATGCAATTAACTACTTTAAAAGGCAAACAATTCTGGCATAGCAGAGCCTGTTCAGTCAAAATGAAGAGTTTTTAGTAATTTCGAATCTCAGTGATAAAAGACTTGATTGTATAACACAGGGCAAACGAAAAGAACAACAACAAAAGAACCATCAGAGAGAAGTGGTAAGGGGTACTGTCATGTTTTTCTTTGCTTTTGTCAAACTGCAAAATCTATTCAAGCTAGGGGACTGGAAAGCAAATGTCATGTTTGCAAAACAAAAGAGGAAAACATCACCAGATTCATAGGGCATATGAATAAATTTAAATCTATTTGATCTTCTGTGCAAAATCTATAGTGAGCTAATGTAACTTCCAAGGTGGGTCGAAAAAGCATATCAGCATGGTAAAGTGTCATCACGTGAGTCAATACAGAATCCATGAGCATCGGTCATTAGGGGCAACAGCATGGAAGACTGACTTTAAAATATGACCTTGGGTACACAGAATTTGTTTTAAAAATGTAAATATAAAGGGGAACAATGCAATCATAATTTAAAAAAATGTCCCTGTCTAGATGAAATTCAATATGTATTAGATGTAAGTACATAGAGAGACAGAAGAATATTGTAAATGTGATAACTGTTAGTTTAGTTTTGTCCTGTTTACTTGACACACATTTAGGCTTTTTACAGAAATTAACCTAAATGGCATACATGACAGTTTCAAATTCTTTGCCACCTCTCCTTTTTTCGTGACGCCACTAGCATGCCTCCCTAGAAACATGTGCAGTGGCACCTCTCTACAATATTTTCAGAGGATTCAAGAAGTTTCCTTCTCCCCTTACATGTTTCCCTAGAGTTAAGACCTTTTAATTTTAATCAATCCTTTATAATTTTTCCTGAGTAAATGAAAGTAGAGCCCAAGTGATTTTTATGTTTCCTCTACGGCTTTGAAAACTGTACCTTGGCTGTGCTGGGAAAACAACTATCACCTGTATCAGGGAACCTGACCCAGTACCAACTAGAAAATTTCTAAGAATGGAATTGATTATTAAAACCATAAAAGATGTCAATGATTGGGGCAACCATCTGGCAAGGACTTAAAGTCCCCTCTCTCCTTAAATTGGACCAAACATCTCAATTGAGTACTACACCCATCAAGGCAATCAGTTTTTCCTCTTTATCATGATATTAACTATTTATACAAAATAGAACAGTTGGAGTGTGAATAGATTGAGAAAGACCATCCCTCAAATAATGAAGAACTGTTGTTTAAGGCATTCCCACTAGGTTTAAATTCCTGATTTCATCTTCTGCAAGGAGGTCTGGAATACACCTCATTAGAGTTATTTGGAAAGCAGAATGAAAAGAGACAGACTTTGAGATACTGACCATGAAACATAATACAAAATCAAGCGCAATGCGTTAGACTAACGCTTGACCTAACTCAACATTCTGCCTCCAGTAGTGGCCAACAACAGACACTTCTGGAAGAGCATAAGCGTAGGGCAGATGTATTGAAATACTTTTCTAGAAGCCTGCGTTAGCCTCCAGCAATTTATTGGGCAGGGTCTCCCTGAGCAGGAGGTGATGCTTTCTGTGAGCCAAACCTTTCACACTCCATGTCTTTCTTTAAAGTTGGAAAGTTTTTACTTTCACTATAACGAAAAAAAATTCTGAGGTCTAAAGGAGGAAGAAATTTCTAAAATCAGCTTTGAGCAAGGTTGAGGCTTTCACATTTGGGAGATGTTGGCATCTATTTTACATATCTGGCAACCAGATTCAAAGCTAAATTTAAGAAGCATATACAATGTCCTAGTCTTCCATGAATATTTATTTACAGGAGCAAAGCTGAGCTCTTCCAGCTGTACAACCGTTGTCATCTTTGTAAAGGAATCCTGTCTGAATTTTCCTCTTCATTGTAAGTAAAAATATCTCTCCCTACAGGGGAAGAGGGCACAATCTAATCATTTCAGTAATACTGCCTTTTATTAATCTTTTCTGTGAGAGAGAATAAGCAAGCCCTAAATATCTAAAACTACATTATTTAACCTTCTGACAGCACTTCTTTTAACAGCAGACAATTCCCTGCCACAGTCAACTTCCAGTAAGAAAACCAAGATTATTTATACACAAAGGCAAACCATTACTTTACAATCAGAACTTTACCATTTTACTAGGGGAAATTAAAGCAAAATAGATTTGTGTAAATTAATTTTATATTCTACTAGTAACTTGGAAATCTCCATAAGGCCTTGAACAACTCTAGATCAGATAAGAAAAGAAGATTATCTGTACCACAGAGGGAAATCACATATTTTAAGAGTCTCAGCTTTAATCAACTAATTCAGAGTTAGATTTTATTAAACCTTGTTAATTTTTTCAGATCAAATAAGCTTAAGAAGGAGAAAAGAGCTATTCCATTTAATGTCTGAGTACACAGTGTAACTGCAATAGAAGCAGAATAATTCTACAGCTTGTAACAACTGTGTATTTCAAAGAATGCTTTCAGTATCACCAGTGAATAGCTTAGAATTAATCATTAATTTTTTTAACCAATTCAGAGGTATTCTCTTCCTCTAAATGTTCATAACATACTAACTCTGAAGTACCAGAAAAAACCAAACTGTTTTCCAATGTGACTGTAATTTGTGGTTGATTTAGCTGTTTAAGAAGTGGAAGCTCTGAAGGTTTTCATAGAATCATAGAATCATAGAATCGTTTGGGTTGGAAGGGACCACTAAAGGTCATCTAGTCCAACCCCCCTGCCATGGGCAGGGACATCTTCAACTAGATCAGGTTGCTCAGAGCCCCGTCCAACCTAACCTGGAATGTTTCCAGGGATGGGGCATCTACCACCTCTCTGGGCAACCTGTG
>NW_008795127.1:509998-514221 GCF_000699145.1 Aptenodytes forsteri | reverse complement strand
TTCTCAAATACGATGGATAGTGGCTTAGCAACTTCATCTGCCAGTTCCTTCAGGACCCGCGGATGGATCTCATTGGGTCCCATGGACTTGTGCACCTTCAGGTGCCTTAGATGGTCTCGAACCTGATGTTCTCCCACAGTGGGTGGCTCTTCATTCTCCCAGTCCCTGCCTTTGCCTGCTGCGGCTTGGGCGGTGAGGCTCGAGCACTCTTCCTGCAGTTAGGAGGTTTCCAATGCTTTTTCCCCCCCACATGGATTCTCCAGTGTCTAACTGGGATTGATCTCCTCTTGTCTGTTTTCTCTCTAGCAGGGCACTCAGAGGTTATATGTGTTCTCTTTTCCTGGAGCGTGTAAGAACATAATTATTTTTGAGAACTCTAGCCCCTGCTAAATTTAGTTGAAGCGCTTGTGTTTCAAAGTTATTGAGGAGGTGGGAGAGAAGCAGATGGAAATGCACAAGTGCATACTGTGACTGCAAGACTTTGTGTCCACAGAAAACTGGTTGAAAACATAAAATAAATATATAGTACCACTGCCCATTTTTAGATTATTATATCAAAAAAGGCATAAAATCATATTAAAAAAAGGCAAATACAACTCTGCTGACTGTTGATGACTCCCCTTATGGAAGAAGAATTCTGCTGATCCGGAGCTGGCACACCCTGCTCGCTCACCCCCATCTTCCTGGGATCACACACAGCATGTCAGGCATTTCTTGGCAGGCTACTCTGATAATCCTGAACAGCCCAACCTTTTGGAGCGCTGCCAGGCAAACATGTACTGAAATAGCCTCTTTCTAACCTGTTTCCAGAAATCACAAGAACATTGCAAAGCCAACCAGGGATTCTGGCTCCATGTGTTTAAGTAACCAGGTTTTGGTTGCAGTATTACCCTGAACAGCAGAACTCTACCCTGAATGCCTAGAGATATGTAACACCAATATAATCCAGACTCATTTTCATTTTGGATTCATTACTTTTTAGTTAAAAGAACTGAGACTTTTTTCTACATTTCAACATTTAATATATTATAGTACTGCACTTTGAAGTATTTGATTTAAAAATATTTTGATAGTTTATTTTTTAAAAGTGATCTCATTAAATGTCATATAATATTCAACCTAAGATAATTGGTTTTCAGTCAGTCATACGTTATCTAGACAGGTCTAGCTAAAGGAGGACTTAAGATTACCGTTTTATTCTACTATATACTTTGTGCCAAGTCTTTCTATTGAAGTAAACTGTTCATTGCAAAAAAAAATTCTGGTTATCTAAGAACTCATCTCCTTACTTGCACGATGTTTATGCAAGATAATAAAATAGAGGCTTTGGTAATAATTTTGTACCTGATCCCTTCAATACTGTATAATTGCTAGCGGTAATTTCAGTTGCTGCTGAAAATCTAGTTTACAAGGTATTATTTGGGAATGTACAGTTAATAGCATTTAAAAGAGTGCCAGTATCTAGTAACAAATTGTTATGATTGATGCAAAAGAAAGTTAAAAGAACAATAACACTCCAAAGTTTTGATTCCAACAAGTGAACATGCAAAATTACAAGGAATCTGTATAAGTGAAATGAGAAATGGAAGCTGTTCCCTTCCTTTTTTCAAGTTTTCTTCCATTCTGTCTGTGTTTCAAATATAAAATTCAAATGATATAAAATATATTTTCTCTTTTCTGTGCTGGTCCATCTTTTATTTACCATGCATTATAGTAGACAAATCATCATTTATTTTCTCATTGAACTACCATCCTCAATAATAATTTAAAACCAGCTAATAAACATTATGGTTTGTTAGAATTGCTACCGATTAAATCTTAAGTGTCTAAAACGTACAAATATAAACAGAATGTAATTAGAGCTATTTAAAGAATCCATTTTTAACTAAGATTAACCATACTTTCCATTTGCTAGGGATAAACACTCATAAATGAAACCCATTGCTGAACAAGAAGCAATTACTTCAGTTTAAAATATTAATACATACTGCCTTTTAAAAAGCCGAGGAAAATCATTTATGTACTGTACAATACAATCTCAGTTCATACTGAGAATGAAAATGGGATGGCATTCTGAATCCTAAGCGAGCTGCAATCATCTTTGAGGTACGGTTTGTTCTTATCCATTTATAAGTCCATTAAACTATTTTCTCCAATTAGTATTGCTCTCAAAATAATTATTATGAAATACATATACATATTTTGTATTTTAAAGCTAATAACCCCCCCCCAACTTTGTCGACTAGCTCTCTTGCAACAGCCCTTCTTAGTAATACCCGAGACATGCTAGTAATGCAAACTAATTACTGATATACAGCATACTAAATCTAGACTGGATAGACTCTCAAGCTTATCCCAGATGACAGGTCTAGAAATGTACACATACATACATATGCATATACATATATATACACACATGCATGCATATACATATGCATCAGGGATAACAGGTATATGGTGGATTATAATAACTACCTGATTATGAAACACTTCTAAGTTCTAGAGATTTATTATATTTATTATATTTTTATATTATAGTTTATTTTAAGAAAATTATTTCCATTTTGATGCTATGATTTTCTTCTGCTTAGACTATTACTTGGTTCTTTTTAAGCATGGTGTTATAAATAGCATTTAAAGGTGTAATTTTGAGCTAAATCATAAAAAGTCTTATTTCTTCATGCTGATGCACTGAGAAAGTATTAAGTGTTTTGCTTTCTCTGCAGCTGCACAAGACCCCTTCACCAGAAAGGGCAAAACCATGGATCCGATGTGCTGTAAACCTGTCTTTTATTAGCAAGTGTTGTTGTGTCAAGGTTGGGGCCTTCCCTCCTTCAGCCTCAGGACAATAAAGACTGTATTTTCAATAGAGGTAAGAATAAGATTATTGGTATTTTAAACCAGATTTTTTGTTTATTCCTCCTTATAAGCTGTCATCTCATACACTACAATTTACCTGGTTACGTAGCTCTGAAGTACGCTCAAGTGTATAGAAACCGAGCATGGGAATTCCTCCCTCATCATTTACAAAGTCACGATCTACTGTTTTAATACTTTTACCAATCCCTCACTCTAAGAAACCACAATTATAACTGATATAAGAAGTTTAACAAATTATTTTTCTATTCTCTTTGAAGTGGTATTTTTATGTTTATCTTTAGGTGTATGTTAAAGGCAATTAGCAATTGAGCAAAGTGAATAATTAATTATGTGCAATTAGAGTGGAACTGTAGACAAATAGTACCGTATTACTGGCAAATTTTAACAATGTGATAAATTGTGGCAATTATAGGCAAAGTAATAACAATTTTCAATCAAACAATATAAATGAGAATGTGTTCTGTATTCACAACAATCAAAGTTCAATCTGTACGTCTGTGTTTAAACTGGCTGCAATTTATACACACGCAAGCCATTATTATGACTCTTTTGATAAAGCACGCTTATTTTCAGCTCTACTTCATATGATATATTTTTGCATACCTATTAGCATTTCCCTCTTGGAATGCTCGAAGGGCTTTGCGGACTGTCCTCTGCTCAGTCTTCCTGAGACATTTCAGGACATAAACTCCCTTAACTGACTGCCTCAGGTCTCTGCAGACAGTGTCTCGTACTGTATGATGGACTGCTGAGAGGAACCTACAGCTGAAAGGAGCATTTCAGACTCTGCAGTTTACACCCTCCTGTAGCAGAGCAAGTCTCCCTCCTCTCATTAGGTATTTAGCCTAACGTGCCAAGGTCTACACTGCAAAAATTGAACAAATATTCCCTGCAGCTGTCTCTTCTGCATTGTCAGTAACCTTGGGTAGAAACGTGGGGCAAAGTAATGTAGTCACCAGAGCACAAAGTTTTCCCGGGACTTTGAGCAATCCTATCTAAAAAAGCCCACCAGTTATGTGAACTTTGGGTAGAAAAATGTAATCTGGTATTTGAAAGTGCAAGCAAGCATCTATGATTTCGGAAGAGCCACGCAAGGAGGCAAATACCCTCCAGCGCTAAAGTAACGCCCAAAAAGAGCTTCGGATGCAGGGCTCAGTGCCGCCGCAGGAGCGACACGCGGCTGCGGGGAACGCAGGAGGGATCCCAAGCGTGCGTGCGCGCTGTCCTCCCCTTGCTCCACCGGGAAAAAGTCTGAATTTAACAGCCAGGGGTATGTCCGGAGCCCTGACACGGGCGAGCGGTCGGGCCCGGAACCTCGCCCCCTTCCCCTCGCTCCCCGCCGT
>NW_008795127.1:496318-509899 GCF_000699145.1 Aptenodytes forsteri | reverse complement strand
GCCCTCCGCCCTCCTGGGGACGCCCCCGCCCTCCGCCCCGCACCGGGCCAAACCGGCCGGGGCTGCGCTGCGGCAGCTCAGCTCGGAGAGGAAGTACGGCTGGACGACGCTCAGTGTTCACCGAACACCTTAGTCCTACTACATCCTCCTTTTAGCTTTGTTTTTCCCCTGGTCGATCATGCAAAGTAAGTTAAAATAATATTTAAAACCAGTTCCAGTCAGTGTTATAACTGCCTAGCATCATATATCAGCATTATAAAATAATAGATATTTTTCCTAATTTAAAAGGGAACTGTATGTTATATGGATATGACCATTCAATCTGATGATTTCACTGGTAAAGTCAGTTTAAGAATAAGTAAAGGAAACATACGGATAATTTCTACATATATGTAGAATTGCCCTTTTGATTTTAATCTCCTGCCTTGTATAAAGCATATATTAACCATACTTTAGATAATTCCTGAAATGTGTGTGTAGAACTGTAATAGTTACTGTATCATTTCAGCTACATGGTACCTGTGAAGCTAGAAAGCTGGGAATACATCATATTACAGCTTCTTTTATAAATTAAATGCAAGACTTCCAAGTTAAATAGGGCTGTAAACACAACATGCACAGGACAGACAGGGCATTCAAGCTGCAGCCGACATTCAGTCTCTTTTTCCATTGAGAAAACAGGAATTATAGAAATGTGCTCAACAATATCCCACATTATTTAAAAAAAAAAATCTATTTTCTTTATGATGGGATGAATTTTTTACTTACGAATATGATTAAATAAATTTCAGGGAATTAGTTTTTTGTGATTGTACTATCTATATACTTCTAGTCTCCACCTAGGAACTTCTGAACTTCTTGGCTACTTTTAACCAGTTTGACAGAAAGATACTCAAAATAAGACACTCCTAAATGTCTCATGAAGTCAGACAGCAAGACAGAAGAAAGAGACCCTACTCATGCCCTCTCAAGAAGATGTACCATGATCACACATAGAATCCATAGAGGAGAAATATTGTTGGAAAATCCTTAATCCAATGTCATGCTTTAAAGTTCTGCCCCACTTATAAGAGTGTTCCTAGCAACTCTTTCCTGGGTGTCCACTGTCTGAAAATGGGTGAGCTCCTGGTAAAACCTTGATACAAATCAATTAAAATTCAATTATCTGTAGGAAACTGGTGTGCAAGTCATGGAATTACTTCGCTGAATGAAAGATGTGGCTGCATCTGCATTTTGAGGTCTGAGTTTACCTACTGGATTAAACTTTTCAAGAGATACAGGGAGAACAAGCAAGTTTGAAGATGATTGTTAAACTTCTCACATCTGAAAGGGTGAGATTACTATGAATAAATCCAAAATGAAACCAGAAAATTCTAGAGAGCTGCAATTTCTGCAGGATTTGACTTGGCTGAAAAGGGATTTTGCAGGTCATGATGTCAGACAGATATTTGCACTTCAGATATATATTCCATGTAGGATCCCCAGGTCCTTCAGTGTATCTGCAGATTAGGAGACTTTCAGAGATTAAATGTATTTGACTATTTACCAGCCATTTTATGCTGACTAAACAAAAATAGCAAGTATAATATATTTAAAGGCTATCTAAGTTTTTATAGTACAGTTCTACTTTTCAGAATATTCTGAAAAAGATGATTTCTGCAACTGTATTCTAAATCTGTACGTAAGTGATTTCTATAAGCTTTGAGGCACAAGTGATTTTAACTGAGGTCTATTGTAATGCCTACCTAAATGTCAGCCCTGACTTAAATTTGCTAAATATACACACACATGCAGAACTCCCCCGTCTGAATATACTGAATACATATTCAGCTTTGTATATACATGAAACAAAAATCGCTGTGAAACTCCATTTATCAATTTCATTGGTGTTAAATCATAATTGTATACCACCAGGAAAATAGGCAACTTTTCTGAGCTTTGGGATCAGTATTCTGAAGTTTCTACTTCAAGTTTATCCTCTTTCCTGTCTCGACACTTCTAAACCATTTCCTCCTTTTTATTAGGTCTTTAGGATGCTATCTGCTGATTTCTAATAAATTCTTCTGCATGCTTTTGTGTCCTTTGAGTGAAATCCTGGCTTTGTTGGAAGATTTTGGACACTGACTTCAGCAGAACCCTGATTTTACCTAATCTGTCTCTCTTTTAGAGTCTTCTCTGTCCAGTGAGGTAAATATATGTCAAGAATTCTACATTTCTAGCCTGCCTGTTCCCTATCTGAATATTCTGAAATATTCTCAGAATAAATCTAACATCATTTAATTTTATCCTTACTTCTTCCATGATCTGTCATTCCCCAACTAATATTTTTCTCTCTCCATTTTCATTGTCTGACCAACTTTTCCCCCTTAGAAAAAGAAGTCTTACCTCTGTCCCACTTACTTCATGAATCATTTTGGTTGCTCTTAAAGCTGTCTAAGCTTTTCATTTCTAGTGCATTCCCTGATAAGATACTCTCATTTTCTTTCCTCTATGAAATCAGCCTCATAGGAAAATTGTGTATCTCTTGTTAGATAAACCAACAGCCAAAACTATGTTATTTGTATCTAGGGCACTTAGAGGCCATCTTTTCTTGGGTTTTGTGCCTGCTGTCCATTGTCAGTGACAGCACTTCCCTGCTTTCTTTTGTGGCTCTTCCTCATTCTCTCTCGCCACTTCTTGGCTGCATCACAGACTTCCACTTTCTGTCCTCTTCATATCAAATGTTTCACTCCCCACTCCCCTTTTCTTTCCCGGTAACTTTCTTTGTACTTTTCTTCTGGTAAGATCTGCAGCACAGGCTACCTCAGATGCCAGATATTTAAAAAGCAAAAAAAATATTACACTTTTTAAAATATATTGCCCCCTTTGTATGTTAAATGCCAGTTTGATTTACCAGGAAATACCCAATTCTAGTGTTCCACTCCAATAAATCATCTCTATATACGTTCTTAAAAATACCTGAATCAGCAAATTTACATTGTGCAGATTTCTATACATCAGTCTAAAGCAGAAAAAATTATTAATCTTTTACTTTTAACCATAGCACTAATTGCATCTCTCAGACTTCCTTTCGGAGCCCAGCCGCAGACCGCTAGCTGTTTCACATCCATCAGGCTTCCACAGCCCGAGAACAGGCTTTATGTTTCATCATTTCAGCCAGGAGGCACATCTTTTTTATATAACCTGGCAAATATCAGAAGAGGAAAGCCCAGCTACAACAGTGAAGGTCAGCCAGGGAAAATAGAAAAAACACAGTGGGTGTTTATTTATGTTTACCTCTGCATGGGGATCGAGGCTGCCGTCCACCCTACATTTAATACATTGACTTCCACAAGGTACAATCTCCACTGACACAGGCTATTGTTTCCTGACATTGTCTGTGAACTCCGCTGAGAAAGGACCTAACATCTGAAAAGCTGGTTTTGTAAACCTAACAGTATTAAACAGAACAATTTTATTGGACAACTGGTTTTAAGACACTTCTTTGTACTGCAGGAGATTCATCTCACTCGCTTGGAATTGGACAGACAAAGAGGCTGGGATGAATACTTAAGGACAATGCCACGCTCCACGTCACAGAACAGAGATCCTCCACATTAGTTAAGGACTAACGTGAAAGTGCGAAAAGGAGCCCTGCTCCTTCTCCAGCACCAGAAAAGCGGGTCAATAGAGAACGGTGTAAACCAGGTCCAAATGGGGACCTTTGGATTCTGTGTATGAAGGGCAGCACCACTGACATACATCAAAGTTGGGGGAGTTAAAAAAAAAAGTGGTGTGTATGTATGGGTTACTTTCATTCTTTCAGTCTCTATTATTTTTGTTATTAACTTTCATGAAATTTTACCATTAATAATCCTATATGTGTTACTTTCCTCCTAGTTATCACTGCAGTCAATTGCAAATATTATTTTACTCTTTTAATGTTATTTTACTATTTTAACTGGAATACAGCCTTGAAAGTGCAAGCACTATTCATAAATGCAATGTTGAGATTATTAAAGCTAGAGATACGCGAACATAGTAAAAGATGAGAAAAATGTATTTGGGTTAATTTGTGGGCTTCTGTTCTGCGAACATAAACTTTGGAAGTCTCTTAAAAACCTCTTGTGTATTCTCAGAAACATCCTTAACTCATTATAAGCTGAACTGTCACTTTTATTATCGTGTGTATTAAACATTGCTTAAAATTAAAAACATTAATCAGAAAACTGCTGTCCTAACCAAAGAAAATATTGCCCAGTCTAAAATTCAAATATTAAATTATTTAATTTACAATCTGTGGGGTTCACAAGATCTGGATACAGTGTGCAGTGCCTTTATGTCACTGTATGCATGTGTATGTGTATAACAAGCTTTATACTGGAAATTGCAGAATACCAAAATAGAAATGATGCCAAATCTATGACGCGTACTATTAAAAAGTATCTTCAGCACCTTCATGAATGGAGAATATTTCTGGCCAGAATCCAGAAGCTGGGGGATAAATCTGGGCATGTGGGTACCGAAATCCATTCGCATACAAAGGACTTCAGGGCCAGGAGCTTCATTCACATGTATAAATAATGCAAAATTATTTTTCTTTGAGAAGGCAGAAGGTCCTTATGGGGACAAAGTTGGTTACAAGATGGTTACAAGACTTAAGAAAAATCGTTCATTAAATAAAACCAATGGTATTTCCTTGGAATTACTGCCTGGCTTCTGCAAGTATCTGTGAGACAGATAACCACATTCACACAATAATCAGTGATGCATACCTTCAGACATGAATATTCCTCACTGAATATAAAAGGATGTCAACAAAGTCACACTTCTGTAGACTTTCTAAAACCTGTTATTGTTTCAATGAAACCTACCATTGCTATAAATTGAATGGCGCTGCAGGAAGGGATTCTCAGTCTCTTAGCTTATTCATCTTCAGGTAACTGACGGGATTGGGTACAGAGTTCTTTTCACCTCTTCCCTCTTCACTTTTAATATCAAATAGATAGGCACTGTCTCCTCTTGTCAGACATTATCCAGACAGGAACAGAATTTAAGGCTGTGTCCCTTTTAAAATTTGACTTTTTTTTTTTTCTTTTGTAAAAAGATGGTATATGTGTATCTGTCTGTGTCTGTTAATTATTCAGTTACACAAAAAAAGAAGTCCTGTCCATCTTGAAGACCTCCTGCCTTCCTGATAAGAACCAGATAGTGAAATTAGTCAATAGTTATTCCTGAAGGAAAAATTAGGTTTTTTTTTCTAAAATAATTTAGAAGATACTATTTAGAAAATAGGACTCAAATCTACTTTGATATGCATTCTACTTGTTGAATAGATAAAGAGAACAGAATAAACACAACAAATATAATGATGACACTTATGTATATTTGTTTATATTTTCCCCCACTTTTCCTTCTGTCTGTAAAATACAATACTCTCCTGAAACTTCAAGTGCATAAGGAATCATCTGAAGTTCTTGTGGCACACAGTGTAACAAGAGTGGCGTAAAACCATGGTCACTGAGAGATATAAAGACTATAGAAAGATGGGAGACAGAGAAGCAAAAGGATCTTAAAAGGTTTGCATAAGGACTCCAATTACTCTTTTAGGCTTTTGATGTTCAAGCTCATGTCATTAAACACCTCATGTTGCTGTCTGCACCTCTCCTATGTAAGTAACTTGAAAGAAAGATTCCTATTCTGCACGAAACTTTTCCCTTCTTGTTTTATAACTTCTCTAACCATATTTTTTTATCCATATTACAGTTACCATGAAGAGCACCAAAACTACAGTTTTGATAATGTTTAACTTCTCCATAAACATTAGCTTTCCGTGTACCAACATATGGCTTCAGAATTTAATCAGACCTCTCCTACACAGCTATACTTTCTTTTTCTAACCCACCAGACATTATATAGTATTATATATAGTAAAATATATATAACATTATAGGTACTATATAAACATATATATAATATGTAAGTGTTATATAGAAATATAATCTACTGTCTTTTGGAAGCCAGTGAGAAATGCATTTTTATTTGAATGAGGTGATTTACTAATCCAGTCTCTTCAAGTCTTTGGTGCTTTGTAACTTATTATCTTAGTTGGTTTTGTAAGATAACCGCATTACAGGTATATATCAAGCAGTATAATTCCTTCATGGCATTTCAGAACAGAAGTGCTACTTCTAAGCAAGTAGATTGGAGGCAGCAAATACAGGCCCTTTACAATAAATTGCACTCAGTTTTCTTAAGCAACCCTGCTGTAGGTATATTCAACTTCTAAAATATGTTTCTTATGAACATGTGAAGGATTCAGCAATTACAATTTTATTACATTTAAATTCTTACAGAATGTATCAAGATAGGAAAGCTGAAAATTTGATCATTTTGTGAATGAGCCAGAGAGAGAAAGGGAGAGAGAGAAAGAGCAGGGTTAGTATCCAAAAATATAATCCTTTTTCACTAGTTTCAATAGACTACACTAGCAATTACATCTCAGTGATGTTGATATTGAACCACCTACTCCATGCAGAAGGAGAACGTGGTCAGAAATTGCTATTTTCCTATGTCAGATACTGATAGTCAGTACATTAATGTAGAAAAATATCACCAGTTGAGAACTGAGAGTTCCAGATAGAGCAAATGTTTAGTGTTCACATTATCTGTAATTTTCTACAAGCTGCAGTATTCCTAGTTTCAGTGCAGTGATCAATGTTCAGCAAAGCTACATCTTCTCAGTGAGATCCAACAGGTAGCACCTCCCAGCACAAACCGAACACAGCTTTCACTGAAACCACCACCTGAACCGCTAGCAGAGGTTGACCCACAACATCTGTATCTCTTACTACTGATTCCTCAAATATAATGTACTCTAACTCATATCCCAACAGTAGAGACTCCTGAATTGTTTTAGTAAGAAACCTGTGAGCTTCCACAAATGTAACATTGATTACAGAGATCCTAGAAGTAGTGCTCTTCTGTGCCAAGTTTTTCACAGATACTTGTGGGGAAGCACAGAAATACAGTGTTTCCACTTTTCTGGTTACTGTTTTTACTTTGCCTGTCTCAGCTGGCAGATCTTAGAAGGGCCCATAAATACTATTTTATATAAATATAACTTGATGTATATACTCCCTCCCCCCACAGGACACTAAAGTCTATACAAACAGAAAGAGACAGTGGGACTCAATTAACAAAATGCTCAAAATTCTGCAAAGGGTATGTAGAAGAAGCAGATACACTTTCTAAAGCCACATTCTTAAGCTGAAGGCCATTCAGTTATATATCTTGCCTACAAAGAATGGCTTGAATATCAGAGACTACCACAACAGCACTCATTCTGCAGTTTGAAGAGAACTACAGGTGTGCTACAAATACAGTGGGAGTCCTTTAAAGCCCCGAATCCCAGGCTTCTGGTTCTCCAGCCATAAACAGGGACAGAAAATCCTGCTGATTGTACTCCTGAATAACTCTCATTTGAAGCCAACATATGAGGAACATGACAATGTGGTCCAAAATAGACATCAGGACCATAATGATTTAACAACAAAATATTGGTAGGCTTGTCACTAGGATGAGGCAAGGTATATGAATCCCAAGTATAGCATGAGAAAATTGTTCTATGATAAGCACAATACAATTGGTGGTAAAGAAGACTTGCTTTGTTTGGGGGGGAGGGTGTTGAGCCCCTTTTACTTACAGAGAAACAAAATCTTTGGGGAAATATTAAACAGGTAATAAAATATTTTTGAAACTGTCTGGATAAAAAACTATCAGTAGTTTAAAGTGAATGTAAGAAACAGAAACCTTAAAATTAACTACATCTTTATTTAACTGTTACTTCTGAAACTTTCCTTTTACTAGATGTGATACTATCCTGTACATTTAAACTTAATTACTCCTATACTGTATATAGGCAAAAATGTTTAGAACATATAATAAAACACACATTGAAAAAAGAAGACAAAGTAAACAGTTTGTCTAATGTACATGCATGCTTTATATATGGTTATATACATAAGCTTATATACCTGTTGTCTTGCAGGGGAGGGGCAAGAAGAGTGAAGCCACCATCTCGTTGTGACTGCAAATACTGATGTGTTATTGGAAACTAGAGGGGAAAAGAATTTCCAGTCTTCTAGTTTCATGTCACTGATGTGAGGAAGATAACTTGGCAAAATGCTTTACCATATTCCTGATAAACCCTACCATTTATAAAAAATCAAATCCACTGCTGCAGCTCCAGATTAAAGAGATGACCTTAAAAGAAGAGAAAAAAAAGTCTACTTCCAAACAGTCTTCCTCTTCGTAAATACAATAAACTCTTGGCTATTTGCTCACACTTCTTGACAGAAATAGGACAATGCCACGCTTCAAATAAGTTCTTATTTGTTTGTTACACCTTTTGATGGGTTTATCTCCTGCCATCCAATAATGGATAACTTTTCTGGTGAAATCAGTCATGTCAGGCCTGTAAATGACAGCATGGTTGTGGGGAATCTAAGCAACACAACCAGGAGAGCCATGTTGATAAAAGGAGGTTTTAGAGCTTTGCAAAATTGCCTCTCTAAGCCACAGTTGGAATGGATGGGATTGATTTTTATTTTTCCTTTTGATTTCTAAGAAATGTGTTTAGTCTACAGATATTTTATTGCACTGGGAGTTTCCTATAGGTGAAAAAAAAATCAGTTATCTGTCTATTATACATATAGTGCAGCTGTGTCCCAACATAATTAGTATTTTATTTCAACTGACTTGATAATCTCAGACTACGTACCTATACATACATAACAGGACACTAGGAAAAGAAAACAAACCTTTATAAAAAAAGCTATTCTAAAACAGCTGAGCAGGTTAAAAATAAGATGAGTATTCAGGATTAAAGAATTTCTACATTAAAGTATGCTATATGCTCTTTCAAAGATCCCGCTGAATCCAACTGGCCTCTACCTGGAACCAACATTCTGCAAAGAATTTTCTGCAAAGAGTTTTGGTTGCAGAATTTCCAATTCTGCAAAGAGAACCTCTACGAGCATAGTTCTCCTCTTATCTACACTTGTTCTTTGCTGCACTTAAATTCAATTTCCTTTAACCCAATTAATTTAATTATACACCAGTGAACTTGGTACCAAAAACTGGCTTCTAGATTTTCTGTGAAATAAGTGGAAGAGTATCATAAACTGGAATTTCTTAAGTACTTTTACAGAGAAGGAGGAAAAAATAGAGGGACTATTCTCTTAGTCAGCTTGCACCCTGTGGTTAAAATGAGGAAAAAGGGATGGACCAAGTTTTTTGCAGGAGCCTCTGTCACTCATGGAGACAATGTCCCAGCAATCAGCAAGGGTGACGAACTACCACTGAGGGAGGAACTCAGCAGCAGCTGGGAACCAGAAAGAGCTGCCTTTGCAAATCTTGTTTGCTATATTTTTGATGGGTTTATCACCTGCCAGTTGGTAATGTGTAACTCTCTTCCTTATTTATCATCTGTCCATTAACGGAAGACTTTGTCCTTGAAAGACTGGAATCTGTTCAGAACTCCCATCTCAAAGTGAGGGCAGAGTTACAGCTGAGAGCCAGGTTATAAACCTGAGTGAGTGGTGTTTACATCTTTGGAGGCAGAGAATGAATGACTGGATCAAAGAAGAAGAGTTGGGCTTTTGGCAATTTAAGGATGATAGAAAAACAGGGCAGGAAAATGCAGAATTAGCCAAAGTTAAATGAATGGAAGAGTAAGGTTTGTGAATCTCTGGCAGTAAAACAGAGTGGGGCAAATAACGAGAGGGGAAAAAGGTACAATCTTTGGCTCCTGTGAAAGAAGGGGGAAGAATAGACCATTGAGTGAAGCACTGACAAAAGTTAAGAGTGTAAAGGGAAGAGTCAAAAGGACATTGTGCGAGACAGAAGACCCTGACAAAAGTAGCTGAGCTTTTACTTTGCTTTTGCTGAGACCATTATTATAATGTGCGGAAAAGAAAGAGAAAGAAACTGAAGAGAGAGGAAAAGGTATAGCTGGGTCTAAATAATGTTAGACGGCAACAGTACACAAAATTACTGGGACAAGTGGTGTCTTTAAATGATAAAAGACAGCCTTTGATATAGGTGAAGGAGTGAAGGAGAGGTAAAGGAGAAAATATTAGGGCCACAAGGATATATTTGTTTGATCTCCTCTTTGAAATAGTTGGCAGAGAGGGAAGTGAGAGGAATTAAAAGTAGTAAACAGCCAGCAAGAATTGCTAACATGATGTTTTACTGTAAGGAAAATTCCATTAATGTATCCTACAGATGAAAAAAATAGGATTTTAAAAAGTCATATCCACTAACCTTTCTTATGAGAGGGTAATATGTTCGCCTGCACAGCTTTTTGCAAGGAATTCTATAGAAATATTTCCAGATTCTCTTACTTATATTACAATTGTAGACCGACATATAAAAAAATAGAAGAAAAACACGCATCGAAAAGTGGTTACAATTTTGTTCATACTGTAACTTTGAAAGTGATATTTCTTATTGTGAATATTTCAGAATGTACTTATGGAGGATGCCACTTGGCATATTACTCATTTTTTTGATTCCTTCTGTGCTAGAGATGACGCAAAGAGGAAGCTAACATTATGATGATATTGGAAAGAAGTTCACTGTTTTGCATTCATTTTACAGAAAGTCATATACAAGGCTTCATAGAATTTAAAATACAAAGTTACACAAAAAATCAATATAAAGTTGTGGATAATTATTTTCATCAGGTATCTGATTTAAACCATGGAATAAGGAGGTAGATAAACACGAACAAAAAATGTGGACTGCATGCAAGTAATGAAAATAACTACATGTAGACACAGTAATGACAGCAACATGTTTAGAGAGCTAAGTTTGATTTGCCTCACCCCAGTCCTGACGGACAAAAGCTGGTTCTGATTTGCAGCCCCTGAACTGCTGCTGAAATCTCTGTGCTAACATATTTATGTGGTTTCCTGACTATACTGGCTGACGTCCCGTCAGTTTAAGGCTGGGCAGAGTAAGCTCACATCTGTCAGATTATATCCATGTAGGAGGTTTCCCTGTCTGTATTGCAGTAGATTGTTATTACTGCATGCCTTTAACGTTAGGCTGTGTCATGTTACATTATGCCTACAACATGAAATAATATAGAACTTCATGCACTGCTGTTGGTAGGCAGCAGAAAAACTACAGACTAAACATAACCCATTCAAGCCCAGTTTATTGCAGCAGACTGTAAGAGAATGTGCAGTAAGGTATTCGAAGAATATTCAGTATGCTGACTAGTCGAAGTACTTTTGGATAGTTCTTCCATATATTTCTAGTTTTCAGATTTCATTTGTGTTGGCTCAAGGGAGCAATCTCTCTATCATTGAAAAACACATTCGGCATAAGTCAGTTCCTGAGAGGAATGTCAAATACGAAACAAAAAACAAAACAAAAAGGCCCCCACAATACAACAGAACAGGAGTGTCTTGGTGAATGAAGCAAGAATTGAAAATAATAAACTTACTAGAACAACATGAATGCTAATATGGTTTACCTTGTATTTTTTGACATAGAGGCTGCATATGGATTGTCACAGTAGACTGTACACATTAAAACACACTGTGTAGAACATATGTTAATTTTAAACCTGTGAAACTCCGTTTATGAAACTGGCATATAACATATGAACCTTAGTCAGGTTAATTAATCTGCTGTACATATTCCTAACTTAACAAAAGACACCAGCTATGAAAAATATGTAATTGAATAAAGAAAGTATCATAGAGCATTTTGGACTACTTACTAATTCCTTTTCATGTTGTGTTGACATAAGTTTACCAATTAAAAGCAGGGAATTCATTTTTCTTTTTATTTGAAACCTCACTGCTCTCAGATCTTCATGGGAGGGGTGAGCCTAAAGCAATAGCCATAGGAAGGAAATGCTGTAGGGAACTCCTGCAGCATATTATAGCAGGCAATGGGACTGCACTTTAATTCCATATTTTGTAGCAACAATTTTTTTTTCCCCAGTTATGCTGATACCCTCAACATTCTAAAACCACCACAATTTTCCTGGCATTTTTAAATCTTGTATTTAATAATTAATAATATTTTGTGCTTAGATTCAATATAAGTACTTTACACTTAGTGAATAAACTATGGTAATCATTACAGTTTGAAAAACATACCGGTTTTTACTCCTTACAGTAAATCTGAATAAAACCAACTTCTTCACTATTTTCCAAATAGTAAATACTTCTTATTTAGCAACATAAATATTAACATATCTCATGGCCAGAATTGCTGGGAGCAAGTTATAAAAACAAAAAAAAGTTAGTGGCAACTATATTAAATTAATTAATTCCCGGTCAAATTGCAAAGGAATAATGACTTGATGAGTTCATATCTGGAGTTTAGAATTCCTTTCAGGTGCATGAACTACAACTGAACAGATGCCCACCACAAAGGGTTTTCCTAATGTTGCAGCACCACAACCTAGGGAGTCAGAATACACCAGCTTACCTTGCAAGGGAAACAGCATGACTGAGGAAGTCCTTGAAAACAGATGTTCTTTCAGCTAAAGTTTTCATGCTGATGGTTTGTTTTTTTTAAATCCAGAAATTGTCCAAGGACATTGCTTCTTGTAATAGCTCCCTTTCTGGGTTACAGGAAGCGGATCCTTCCTGATGAGGCCTTCAGTTCTTGTATTAACAGTATGAAAACCAAGAAGTCATGAACTCAAAAATAAAAGGATGAAGATGGCTAAAATTGTCATGAAACACCTATCGCTTTACCTGGATTGCCAGAGCGGAATAACAGAGGTAATTAATATATGGTTTATTACATGTAAAGCTTGAAAAATAGGCTTAGCAGTTACTAGCTCAAAGATGAAGAAGTTTTGTCAGACCTAAATACTTTGGTCCTTTGTGCTCTGTTCATCCCTGAAGCCACATCTACCCCTGCAGCTCATGTTCTGCCATGCTTGGGCCTTGGCATTTTGCTGACTAATCTGTAACCAGATTGCTCTTCAGCCAGCCGTACCAAATACTAAACTAGACGTGTTCCCTCCAGCAGTGCCTTGCAGCCATACATGAGAAGTTAATGCTGTTTAGATCTTGTTCCAATTATAAGCAAAACAAACAAAAATTAAATATAGCCTTCCTAGTTCAAACTAGCTTTTTGTTAGCTAACTGTTGGATCCATGTCCAGAATACGGGTAATGGATGCTTCTTTCTTCTGGAACTAGATTTCAGAAAGTTGAACCAGAGGATGGTCTGTGTTGGACTGTGAAGGATAAACCCAGTGGGAGCCTTGAATTCTGTGACAGCAGAAGAAAGAGGGTCAGGGCAGCATGCTGGTGTCAGGACAATGCTCTCCCGCAACGTGTGGGAGTGACTCAAAGGGAGTGTCCCGGTTTCGGCAGGGATAGAGTTAATTTTCTTCCTAGTAGCTGGTACAGTGCTGTGTTGGATTTAGAGGATGAGAACAATGTTGATAACACACCAATGTTCTAGTTGTTGCTAAGCAGTGCTTACACTAGTCGAGGACTTTTCAGCTCCTCATGCCCTGCCAGTGAGAAGCTGGGAGGGGGCACAGCCAGGACAGCTGACC
>NW_008795127.1:467341-496061 GCF_000699145.1 Aptenodytes forsteri | reverse complement strand
CCATCTCACTGGGGGGAGGGAGTGAGCGAATGGCTGTGTGGTGTTTAGCTGCTTGCCAGGTTAAACCACAACAGGGAGTTTTACTGTTACTTATTTTCAGAACTCTAATATAGCATGAGTTAGCAGAATTTAGCTGAGGTGAGAAAGACTCATGTCTGGAGGTAATTTTGGCCTAAATAGAATAAAACAGAGCATTTAGATGGAAATGTTTCAGGATGAATTTGGATGCTTACTCTCAAATAGGCAACTTGGAAAAAAGAAAGGTGAGGACAGATACACCTGTGAGTAGTATTATAAATTAGGGATAAATGCCTGCCTTGATTGAAGTTTTTATACCTGGCTGAACCAGCAATGAACAATGAGTAGAGAAAGAAGTACCTGCAGAACAGCTTTATGGGGAAACCACTCAAGCCTGTTCTGGGGAATGGGCACACTTGGGTGTGCGTAATGCTCCTCTGTAATGCTCGTACACTGCTGCATGCAGCATGGGGAACAAACAGGAGTCAGAAGTCAGTGTGCAGCTACAGGGCTATGACCTCACTGGGATCACGAAGAGATGGTGGGACGGCTCACATGACTGGAGTGCTGCAGTGGAGGGATACAGGGTCTTTAGGAAGGGCAGGATGGGAAGGCAAGGAGGGGGAGTTGCCCTCTACGTGACAAAGAGGAAGTAGATAAGGCCTTCTTCAAACAACTGGAAGAAGCCTCACTCATGTTCACAGGCCCTGGTCCTCATGGGGGACTTCAACCACCCTGATGCCTGCAACTGGTAGAAGTACAAATAGAGTGATTTTGAGAAAAATACAGAAAAAGCTTTTGGGTTGAAGAATGGCTGAAAAAGGCTTGGAGCTGGGAAAGAAGTATCTTCTTTAAGTTTAATTCACTGTATTCTGGATCACTTTGCTTGTAACTAAAAGATTGCATCAGAAATACCTGACCAGAAATACCATCATCACCTTCTCTAGGTAACTTACACAGCTCTGACTAAAACGTTTTACCAACCCTCTTCCCCCACCTTGTATTTATCAGATGAAACATTTAATTACTGAATGTTTGTAACTAAGAAACAAATGATGAAAGGTCCATATTTTCTTATGATTAAACTCAGAACTTGCAACTTAAGTAGATGTTCCCTCAAATTACTTGCTTAGATCTGTACTTTTGCAAACATAAACATATTTCTTTATAAGCCATTTTAAAAGGATTTAAAGTTTCTTGCAAAATATTATTTTTTGGCATCATAATAATGAGCAAATGAAAAATGCAGAAATGTAAGATATTAATGATTTATTAATTTACAAATACCCTTTATATTTCCATTCAATTTAATTGTTTGACTGATATTCAGAATTGAGAACTATTTTTGAACCTATTTGACTAATGACAAAACTAAATAACTGAAAAAATTGGATGGCACCTTGTTAAAACAGCAGCTTTAGGAACTAAACACTTTCACACAAAGAGAAATTTTAAACAGTCATTTGCAATTAGTGTTATTGGATAGATAGAATTGGAGGTGGCCCATTTGTTATCAATATTATAATTAGTTAATTGTCACATTTGCTTTTTTGTCATTACAGTCTATTTTCAGACTAAGGTGAGAAGCATATTGCACTAAGCTTCTAACCTTTGTCTTTCTCTGTAACCCTGTTTACTTGAGACAACCATTTCCTCAAAATCTAAGGAAAAAAATAAAAGATTGCTAGATCTTAAAAATTCCAGTTATGTCCTACCTTTTAAAAGTGAATTGAAGGGAGTTACAACGTTTATGTTTGTGATGGTCTTGAACAACTGATTTTGTACATTTTGTTGTGTCAAAGAAAAGTTCTTTAGGAAATTCAAAATACTTGTGACAAATCACACAATTTTTTTGTTGTCAAAAGTGGTATTGTCTTATCAGCTGGAATATTTTTAAGAACACAGAACTGAGGGGAGAAATACGTTTTTGTTATACCTAGAAACTTTGGGTCAGTCTTTGGGTAGTTCTAGATTTCTACCCAGAAAGAGTAAAAAATAATTTAAAAATTCTAAGGAAATTCAAAATACTTGTGACAAATCACACAATTTTTTTGTTGTCAAAAGTGGTATTGTCTTATCAGCTGGAATATTTTTAAGAACACAGAACTGAGGGGAGAAATACGTTTTTGTTATACCTAGAAACTTTGGGTCAGTCTTTGGGTAGTTCTAGATTTCTACCCAGAAAGAGTAAAAAATAATTTAAAAAAATTCCACAATTTGGTGCATGAGTTAGAAATGTTCCTGACTTTCTGTGTTGTAAATCTGTTTTGACTTGGCTGAGTTACTACAGTTTTATAAACATTGTTCATTCATGCACAGTATTTCTTTTATAGCAAGTGGCTTTTACAAATTATCACTTGAAGTTTTATTGGCACTGTGCACATGCACTGAGCTGAAGCTGAATGGAACTCTAGACCATCTGATTTAAAAAATGAGAAGTAGGAGCAGTCTCTAGATTTTCAAATTCATCTTTTAATTTTGCTTTTATCTGGAATTACTTCAGTTAGATTTATGGTTCCGCTTGCAGATATAATGACCTGAAATATAGTAAAGGAGGCTTCCCCGCATTCTTAAGAGCCAGCTGCAATTTCATTTCTTTTGCTTTTCTGCTGCCTAAACAGAAGAGAAAAGCCCATCTTTGGCCTTCCCTCCTCAGAAGGTAACATAACTTGCCAGCTCTGGAACAGAAAAAAAATGTCACTGAAGGCATCTCTCAGAGCTCCCCAGGGCCTCTTACGACCCTGCCTGGAAACTCTTTGCTATCCCCATGGCAGGCATCCGTCTCCAGTTCAAGGCAGTATTCTGCCCCTCCGCTGCAGACTAGTGTACCCGAACAGAGCTGGGGAAGGAGGTTGGAGGGACGTCCTCCTAAGCCACAGCAGAGTCACAGGGTAGAAAGAGCTGAGAATGTGGAAGTAAATGAACATTTAGTATGTGTGTAATTGCACAGTTCTCACAGTATCTCGGAAAAAGATCCTTTGAGGGGATTGTTATTTCTATGCTTGCACATGTGTTACTGCATTCCAATTTGTAGCAACCCATATCCTGGGAAAGAATACTATTTTGCAAATGACTTCTTAGCTGTTAAAAAGAAAATATTAGAACAAATAATGCTGTTTCACCCCAGCAGCCAACAAATTGGTAACACAGGTCAATTTAATTTTACTGCAGATAATAGTATCATTTAGCCATTTCTTTCCTATGAAACAGTATGGGGCTTTAAACCCTGCATGCCAGCCCGGACCTTATTTTCTATGAATAAAGCATACTTTTTGAAATGTTTTTGTAAAAGTGCTCTCTTCTGTTCTTTACTGAGGTGCCCAAGTCTACCAATTCGTGAAACTATGAAGCTCTTGATACAATTGCAAAGTGCTCTGTTAGCAGTAGTAGGCTTCTTTTCAGTGCACGTCTTGATCTCCAGTGTCTGTCAAGAGTATGAACTCCTATGTCGATAAACTAGGTCTGAACAACCTACATTAGAAGTAATTGTGTTTTTTGGCCAACATGCTCTTAAGGTTAGATTAAAAATTAGTGTAAATCATGATTTTAAGAGGTGTATCACTGATGAAAGCCAACTAAGAATTTGGCCCACAAAAGACTGTATAAAGGAGATCTGCATTTCTGAAATCCACATTAAAAAAATCAAGTTAGTTCAAGATGTTATGATATTTCAGAATTAATAATTGATCTACTGTTAAAAGTTAAACTTTAATACAATGGCTGTTGAAAATTCACTTTTAATAGTGCACAGGAGAGTGCCTTTAAAACAGAAGTCCTGGGCTAAATTTACTTAGGTGATAGAACAAAAATTTCTGCCATAATCTGGCTGCCTCAGAAAAGGAAATTCTGGACGAATGAATCAAGCACAGGGCAGTTATGAGCCACCAGTATGATGTAGTCAGGAGCAAATTTTGACTGAAACTTAGAAGAAGGTTCTGACTATCAGAGTCATCAGACTTTGAAACAACCTTTCAACAAGAAGAGTAGGAGCAAGTAATCTAATGACTTTCAGATACCACTTGGATGACTACATGAAATGACTATAAGATGCCATTGCCTGCAGTTGCCTGGAGTTGGTAACTCAGAAGATCTCTTCATGTCCTGTGTTTGTATATAGATTGACAGAGCTTGCTTAGTCCGGCAAATTGCTTATTAGCAATTTACATTTATGTAAAGGAAAACCAAGGAAAATGTTGGTTTCCTACCAACAAAGAGGGTAATCTACAGACTCATAACATAGTAAAAACAATTTAATACCTCTTTTGCATTAGCCTTCACAAAAAGATCAACTGCAAGCAGACACAATTAATACCAGCAAAAAGGGATAAGATCTCACTCTAATAGGAAGAGGAAAGGTTACATAGTGCTTAAATAACATAGATATTCTCAGATCATCTATGCTGATAAACTTCATTCATCTTAGGGGACTTAGCTGATTAAAATAGACTCAGAAGGCTTAGTGGTCTTTGAAAAATTATGGAGGACAGATGAGATGCTGGAGGACTGGAAAAGAGCAAATGGATTGCTATTTTTAAAAGGGAAAAAAAGAATAGTCTGTTCTACTTAGTTTCAATCTCTCTATCCTAAGTCCAACACTGTTCAGTAATGGAAAAGAAGGTGCGCTTATTAAATTTGCAGACACCACAAAGCTGGAGAGACTGTAAATATCTTGGTGAGTGGGATTAAAATTCAGTTATGTGTCTTACAGATTGAAAAGTGGTCTGGAAAAGAAAGGATGACTTTGCAATAGGGACAGGTGAAACGTATTACAGCCAGGCAGGTATACCCAACTGCCCAAGTATGGAAGGGGATCAATTAATTACGTAGTAATTATTCAGAAAAGGATCTCAGGGCTAAAGTGGAAAGTGATGAGTTAGCAATGAATATGCCAACAACCTTACACTGTGAAAAAGGCAAATGACAGAACTGGGATATATGAACAACAGTACAACTGACAAGATAGCAGGCATTTTCCTTATTTTCTTTTCAGAATCAGTGACGGCTCAAGCAAGATCGTGTGTTCAGTTTTGAGTGCTGTACACCAAGCAAAGGGATCTGATTGGAAATATTTCAGAATACAAAGACTGATCTAGAAAATATGATCTATGAGAAAAGATTTAAAAGATTGGGATTGTTTAGCAAAAAAAAAAGTTGGGGGAAGGGCTGAAGAGGGACTGAAGAGGGGTTTTATAAATAGAAAAGGCTGTTGCACACAGGAGAAAAGAAGCCCTATTCTTCGTATCATATGATGAATACAACCAGAGATAATGCAGTTAAATTGCAGTAAGAAAGGTTTTGTTCAGGCATCAGGAAAAAAGAAATTCTATTGGAAAGGATTAGGAACAGACTGTACAGGAAGATTATGAAGTTTGCAGTATTGGAGGTCAACTATTAAGATATCTATCAAGAATGACAAGGATATGGCTGATTCTGTTTTGGACAACAGGGATGGACTAGATGACTTCCTGAGGTCCCTTTTAACTTTGCCTTTCTGTGATTAATAACAAAGATGCTGAATATGGTTTGAGGCATTTACAGAGAAACACAGGGAATCTTTAACAATTAGAAAATTGGAAAAGCACTTTGTTATTTTTAAGTTTTTCATTCATAGCGTCCAACCAAATCTACATAGCTTTATCCTTCCAATGGACATACAAAGAAAATATTTCACAATATATTTCCAAGTAATTATACTAGATATATAAAAAGTTCCAATAACCCTATGATAGCTGAAGAAAAGACAGTATCACTGCATCTAATTCAGTGTGGACAGAAAAGCTGACATGAGTATGAATTTGGAAGAAGAAAAATTCAGTCTGTACAGACCTAATAGTAGGCCTTTATGGTGGCTGGTCTGAAGAAATGTCAATTTTTTAAACAAGTAAACTGACACTTTAAAGTGAAATGGCTAAAATAGTATTCTAGGATGCCTGCACTATTTCTCACTTTTTTTTTCTTAGAACCTTTCATTTGCAAAAAAATAAAATAGATTAGTTCTTAATATCCTGAAATGAAAGTGCTTATATAGACTTACAGGATATCTATGATCTACTTCTGTAGAAGTCAGTTCTACGTTTGAGAAAACCTTCAGTGATCTGGAGGCTCCCAGAGGCGGAACAGATACCAGGATTGTCCACACAGGGAAGTTAGCGTTAGTAAGGTAAAGTGCAAGTTTACAGTGCATTAGGCTCACTGAAGTACTCCCCTGTGTGGAGACTCCTAAGTGCAAGGGACCATTTTCTACTTTGAGGCTAGACTGACAGATGGACGGACAGAGTGCATACAGATGAATCTCATTTCATTAGGCAGCCAAGCTAAAAACAACTGGAAGGAAAGTACAGTGACTGGATTCCTAGTTGCCAGAGATCAAGGGCACTTTGTTCAGGCATCATGAAGAATATGCAGTGATCAGGAACCACTTCTCTCTAATCAAAATAGAAAGAAAACAGTTATTTTTTTCTGGTGTTAAAAGTTTTAACGAACTGCTGATTAGTGTCACTCCTTGTTAAATCAGTAAGGAAAATACTGAATTACTTTACCATTGCTCACTTGTATTAGAAAATTGTGCACTCGGGCATTCATGGACTAGTGATGGAAAACTAAAGGGATCGTCTGGGACTTTTTTATAAGCACAAAATTTAATGCATCTATAGTTAGCACTGTTCAGTTGTCTTTTAAGTGTCCTTCTTATTTCCCATAAAGGAAAAGAGCCTCACAAGTAGTGACTTTTGCTTCCTAACAAACTCACTCCAATCTCGTATTCCCTGTGTTCAACAGAAGTAGTGTTTAAAAAGAGTTTTAGGTATTAGAGGACCAGATATTAGCCAAGCTATTCACCTCATTTAAATTCAACATGGATATTAATGCATTTCCAATAAATGAGTTAACACCAACAACTGAAGTTACAGCTTCAGTTAACTAAGCACAGGGTTTTTTTTGTTTGATGGCATATTAGGGTTACAGTCACAAATGGCTGTTATGGGTTTTCAAATATCACGAAGGGAAATTATTATAGCAGGAAAGCAGTAAAACCATAAATTGCCAGAAGTTAGCACAGAGCGTTGCTTTGGCAGGTTGGGTGTTATGCCCAATGAGACTGAGTGGCACAGAAATCTACTGCCTCTGATACATGCTGGCAGCTGAGGGACTTAAGAGAGGCTTTTGAATGCAGCAAGGGGGAAGGCTTGTGCAGGGAGAGGGGATGGGTTGCATGGACCAACTGAGGGCATTGACGCAGGGTATGTAATGAGTTACAGATATGCTTCATTTCCTTCCCTCAGGATGACTTTTACCCTCCACATCCTCACTATCCTGCCCCTTCACTTTCTCCTGCCACAACAGAAATTCACACTTGCCCCACAGGAAAATCTTCTTCTCTCAAAGTCCTTGCAGAAAATTGCTCCTGCCACACATGCATTCTTCCAGAGTTGGTTTCTTTAAACTCTGGTTAAAATTAATAAATTCTGTAATCAGCAAAATCTGCTTCAAACCAACATCTTCCCCAGAACCTAGATTTCTCTACACCTGGATTTTGTCTGCTTGATACATACAGTCTAGATATTTAATAGAGCTTTTGGTATCTTTCTGATCATGCCGAGACTCCTCATAACGAGTCTCTGCATCTCACCCTTTCTGTACCACACCTTCCCGGGCAATTATTTCTCCTTACTGTTTTTCAAGTCCCTTCTTTCCCAGCTGGCAAAGTTCATATCTTTCATGAAGAAAATACCTTTTCTTCCTCCCATCTGCATCACTGTGTAGTCCTTTTTAATCAGGTATTTCAGATCTTCCACTTCTCAATTAAATGAAATAATGATCACTAGTGCTAAGAATGCTCCCAGAAAGTTGAGAAATGATCAGGCACAGTATTTGCAGGTTCTCATGTTACTTGAAGACAAACAGATATGCCATGAAACAAGCTTAAGACCTGTCTTTGCCATGCTCATGAAACACTTTTGTACCTCTGTGGTTTCTTGCTTTTAGGTGCTAGAAAAATGTGAGAACCTTTACTGACTTCAGTTGATAAATCTGCATTTAGGAAAATGTAGATTTAAAAATTTGAATGTGTCACATTTTCCACATGTACATAATTTTCCCATATCCATGATCTCAGTGGTTCATTTTTCATGGGTAGTTTTCATTAAATAAACATGTTTCAGCATTCTTTCTACATTTATTTCCAATTTTCCATGTTTCTATATCATTGTATTAGTAATGATAAATCACTAATATAATGGAATGAACAATGTTTTTGTTAAAAATGCATTGCTTTCACCTCTATGAAGAAATTTCATATTCTAAAGAATGTGAATAGACCTAAGAAAAGACATTAAAAATACCATTTAAAGTGTAGAACTTGGAGTACAGAAAGAGAATTCAACCTTTCTTTTCTTTTTGAAAAACTAATGCATTTAATCAAAGGTTTAATTCTTTTCTAAAGCTTCAATTTCCCCAACTTTTCAGAGCAGTGTTAGAGCTGAAATGGTGTGAGCTAGTGCTTTACGAAATTCCATTGACACAGCAGCCAGTTAAAATAATGTCCTTTCACTTAACCACGTTTAACTGAGATAAAGCAACACAAGATTTAACAGCTTCCAGCAGTGCCCAGTGATGGAGTGGCTAGCCCAGATTGCAACAGAAGGTCGCAGGTTCATTCAAAGGGCATGGTACACATAAACCCTCTCACATGGTAACAGGCCAAAAGCAGATTTGATTTGACTAGATGCAACTACACTGGAGTTACGGTTAATTATATCAGCCTTGGATTTAGCATAGAGCTAGAATAACAGGAAGAGACCATGTACGATCTACTCTAACAGTTTGCAGCAATCCTACTTTAGCCCATGAATGAAGACTGGAATACAGTAGACACCAGCAATATTCTTCTTCCAGAGACACACTGGAAGCAGACAGTTATTTAGCAAAAATTACTTACGAGTGGAAATAACTTTAAAACCTTATAACTAGAAAATGATGTAGGCATGATTTCACCCAGAGGTATCTCAATACCATGTCCAAAGCGAAGGAAGTAATAAGAGAAAATGTGTAAGGTCACAATGTTAAATACTATCACTGATTGTCAAGATATAGTATGTAACCAAAATATTGTGACTAGCCACACTCTTCACTATTTTAGGGCCAATGATGAGGAGGTAAGAACAAATGGGTAAGTAGTGATTACAGGGCTCAGCAATTCCTTACAATGCTCAGATTTTTGCCTATGTGATGAATATTTCAGATACATCCTGCAATCTTTACATTCTTCGCTGACAAGGAGACAAGATGCATTTTGCATCTGCTAAAGACTTCTGATTGGCACATATGTTGAAAGACTGGCCCAAGACTGAAAGACAGAGTGTTCTTCAAAAGCTGTAGCCATGAAATATTTATTCTTTTCTCTTTCATAGAAATGCATTTGATGACTATATGACATAAAGTGCCACTAATAGCTCTGGACAAAATTACATGGCTCTAAAGACTATTAAACTATTATTCTTGGACGGTGGAAAAGGTTTTATTTGACACATATGATCACAATAGTATTAGCAAGGTTTTGTTTACAACCTACCCTGAAAAAATGAAATATTTATTCTTTTCTCTTTCATAGAAATGCATTTGATGACTATATGACATAAAGTGCCACTAATAGCTCTGGACAAAATTACATGGCTCTAAAGACTATTAAACTATTATTCTTGGACGGTGGAAAAGGTTTTATTTGACACATATGATCACAATAGTATTAGCAAGGTTTTGTTTACAACCTGCCCTGAAAAAAATGCGGTACATTATCAAGTGCTTTTTGCACTGGCAAATTCAAATCTGACAATCACAAATGGCAACAATGATATTTGTGATATATTTAGTAGGTACTTTATCTCACAGACTTTTGAATGGGCTGTTTATTAATTTTTAAAATCTTTAAGTATTCAACTAAGGGCAAGTGAACACTAATGACGCTATTCAAAATATGTTGTTTGTATCTAAGTGTATATATTTTACAGAGTAAGTCATAGGCACATGAATCCCCAAATGTTATTTAAATCTCTGAAGTTAGCTCAAAAGCAAAGACACTCATACATACATAATATCTAGCATGACAACCTGAAAATTATGTGAAAACAAAAAGGCTCCTTTGTAAAAGTCTAACTAAAATTTTTTGATAGAAAGACCTAGAAGGCATTGCTGCATCAAAGAAATCATTGTATTATGAATTTTACATGAAAATTTGTAGGACTCTTGTATCTGCAAACATTATAAAATACTAAAAACCTTATAAAAACTTAGAAACCTGATAAAATACTAAAATGCTAACAGGCTAAATGAATACAGTTATCATCCCATAAACCTCGTTATCCCAATATCCATTTACAATCATATGCATTTCATAAACCTCCTGCTATTGCAAATCCCTCAGTTGTATTTGCCATTGAATTGCCTGTTTCTCATTATCAGTGGCTGAAGAAATGCAGTATAGCCATGCAACACTTTAGAAAGTGGACTAAAAATGCATTCCTGAGAATTCAGTTTATCTTTCCCTTCTGAGGGGGTAATTGCTGTATTAAATGCTTTCTTTTGCCAGAGCACCCAGAAGAAGGGGGAAAAAAAATCAAGCCAAAGTAAATTAAGCAGTGGCATCATGCCCAAATCAATCACAGACACTACCTTTTAAATAGTGAGTTGAAACTAGCGGACTGTAGTTTAATAGTCACATGAAGAATTTTTGTTTTGGGAAGTCATTTTGCTTAAGAAACCTTTTAATATACTATAGGTGATCGTTCAAATCTTGCATGTTGAGCGAAGTATACTGCTAATTATGCATATATGCACCCTCTTGAAAAAAAACTAGAGGGCTGCATGAGTCTGCAATTTTAAAATGGTATGCAACCGGGAAAGGCTACACTACAACAGGAAGTGATAGCAAATATTGCTTCCTCTTGATTCAGATGGGCTCTGAATAGGCTGCTAGATTTGCTGTGAATATTTTGTGAAAGGGACAACAGTCACTACTGGAATTTGGCACATACTTTCCTCCTTTCAAAATACCAGGAATCTGTTTTAGGTTATTACGATTTCAGTCTAATGATTCTTACATGGTTTATTATTCATATTTGAGCAATAAACACAGTTTGTTATTTGGTTCTATAGACTGGAAATATGTTTTGATGAACAGTATAACCATAAATTTTGATATATGTAGAATCATAGAATCATAGAATCATAGAATAGTTTGGGTTGGAAGGGACCTCTAAAGGTCATCTAGTCCAACCCCCCTGCTGCGGGCAGGGACATCTTCAACTAGATCAGGTTGCTCAGAGCCCCGTCCAACCTGACCTGGAATGTTTCCAGGGATGGGGCATCCACCACCTCTCTGGGCAACCTGAGCCAGTGTTTCACCACCCTCAGCGTAAAAAATGTCTTCCTTCTATCTAGTCTAAATCTACCCCCCTTTAGTTAACTTATCTTAAGTTGCTTTACTATTCTAATGTAAACTGAATAGCATATTTCAACCCCCATATTTTTTAGGCAGAACAATAAAACCAGCTATTTTCATCTTGCAAGGGTCTTGTAACAGTGTGTAGATGTCTTGAGCAACTAAGCCTTAGTGTGCCTGTGAGGAGTAGTTTGCAACCGTGGAAGGCAAAAGACATGATGAAAAGGATGGACAGGAGAGTCTGTTCAGGAAGTCCCCTGCGAGTGAGTGGTAGGGAATGTGTGTTGATCCTTCTGCTTCTTTTCTCCCCGCCCCCCCCCGCCCCAAAGAGCAAAAAGGAATTAACCAAATCTGTTAGCAAGCTAAAACAGTGCGGCTAGCAGGATCATCAGCAGCTTGGATAAGGTCTCGCTACCCAGCTGGATAGGGGACCAAGCCATGAAACTTGAGAATTGCAAACTGTGAGTGAGGTTTTACTGCAGGAGGCAGGAAGCAACCAGCTGGCCTAGCGCTTGCTTCACCAAGAAACCAAACAGAAGAGTAAACAGTTATGGTTCCATGGTGGGGATGGAGTGATTAGATATTGTATGTTGCAGTGTTACCCTGCTGTTCTTTTTGTTTCTCCTTTCAATAAAGTACTCCTGGCTAAGCCATCTGATTCATATTTGCAAGGAGAGAAAATCAGCTGACTGAGCAACAGAAAGACTATTTTAATTTTCCCCATTTTTTGTGTGGGAGTTGAGTTGCTGTGTATTACTCCTGAAATTTGAGACTGGCTGTTGTTGCTGCTGCTAATCATGCAGCTAAGTGGGTGACAGGGCTGGTCCAAATGCTGGTGGTGAATGATTGCTCGTAAAAAACCAGATAGCTGTATCAACTGTAAACCCACCCAAGTACCTGAAAATACCTATGTAACAAGTAATGTCCATTGAGGACAGTATGCTACAGCATGACTTCTGGTGGCTGTTTCCTTTTTTACACATAAACACACGCTATAATGTCCCATTTGAGAATTATCTTATGGAGTTTAAGGTATGTATACTGTACCACCTTTTCAATTGCATCAATTCTTTACTTTTTTACGAAATGGAATTCTCTGACAAATATCAAGGTTTGTAAACCTCTATAATATTCTTGAATCCACTTGTATCTGTAGCTACCTATCATTTATTTAGTTGGTCACTGGTTTGGGATGTTATAGAATTTGTATGAGAAAAACATAGTAGGTCTATATATTATAAAAATCTAAATATATGTAATAATAAATGGTTATCACGTAACGTAATATACTTAAATATATCTAATCCACTGATGTTGGTAATCGCTATGATATGTAGTATATATTATAACTAGTACACACTACTTTTTGGATTTCTGGGTGCATGTTCAGCACTTCAGCTATCCTTCTTTATTTAATTTCTTATATTCCTTCAGTTCTATTTATATTGCCAGAGGAGCAATGTAAGTGACATTGCAAAGACTCCAAAGTCAATGGAAGAATTTCATTCCCATTGTGATAAGTGATCAGATATTATTACATTGCACAGATGATTCATTTCTGCGATAGCTTCAGGATTCACAGGTGGCAGCAGAACCACAGTACTGGTGAAAACACCTGGATTAAACAAAAAAGAAAAGAAAGACATTCTACTTCATGGTGCCATGCTTTAGGCTTCTAGCAAATGGGATCAAACATTTTACCCAAGTTTTACTCAATTTTACAAAATGACTCTTTACCTTGGATAGGGAACATTATGCTTCATACTTGTGTTGAATATTCTGTGCATTGCTTGACTCACACACTCTTCTTTTCTAGACATCTTTCCTAATGTTTGTTTTGGACTGCGTGATGGATAAAAGCCACATAGCAGAAACTTGATCCAGGGAAGTAGATATTGTGCTCACTGATGTAGGAGGCGCTTCTTAGCAGCCAAAGAAATCTACTACCTGTTAGTAGATCCATGGACTGAACCCTATTTACAGTAGGGTTGCCTCAGGTGCACTTTGGTGCATCTTCTAGCTTAGTTTTAATCCATTTCAGGCATTCTGAATAGCTACTGAATATGAATCAAATCTGAACAGTGGGTGGGACTGATCAGGAGAGTTAATTCAAAAGCACACATCCTGATCTCAACAAAAGCACTAATATAGAGGCCCTCAAAGAAGACTATAATCTCATGGTCTCCTTTAATTTTCACTGCTTTTGCACGCTTGGTTTGCAAGAATAAGAATACTTTTTTTCTTCTTTATATAACAATGATATTATGCCTAAAAATCTCTGTATAGTCTTTGATTGAATCATGTATCTATGATTACCTCTGGACTGCACGATTGAAAAGTTTTTCCTGGGTCTAGTTGGAATACCAGACTGAACGTACTAATAAAGTGCAGCTGCTTGATTTCTGAGTAGCTTGATGGAGACTGGCCAGAATGCAGGAAACCACTGGTTACTTCCAGGTGAAATACATTTTTCAAGTCCTGATTCACATTTCATTCAGGTCAACAAAAGGTCTCTATCAAGACTTAAATAGGCATATTTAATTATCAAAAATGTTTATTTTTCACCCAGTTCACCTCTTTGGCGCACTCAGAACACTGGAACACTCTCTGTAGGAGAGGAGTGCCATGCTATTGTCTGCATACTCCATTTGACATGCCAGAACAGTCTGCTCCACAGCCCATTCTTGGGCATCCTCCTTCCTAAGGTCTTCTAACCATGGGCAATGAGAGGGCCATGTGTTTTTCACAACCATCTTACATTTCATTTCTCATTATGTGAGAAAATACACATTCACCACATAACTGTCCTATAAGAAGTGTGCACCAGACCACACAATGACAGGAGACAGGATTTTGACTCTAAGCAAAGGTTGGGCACTAATTGTCTACGAGATCAACAGCACAGAATAGGAAGGTAAAACTCTTCCGGTAAGTCACCTATTTCTGTGGAGTCTTCTCTCCTAAAATTCTATTTTTGAGTCACGGTAGTCATATTTACAAGAAGATTGCAATGTTCTTTGTTTCTTTTGCTGGCTGTGCTTATAAAGCCAGAAACACTGTGCCAGCAACCAAATTTTTGTCTCCTCCTTCTGTGATGAAAGACTTCTTTCTTTTCCTTCTTTCTTCTCTTGCCTTTCGTTTTTAATGCCAGTAAATAATACACTATCAGCCCCGAGAAAGGCATATGCAAATTAAAAGAGATGCATCCAATGGTATGATTATATATACTTTTTGCTTTGGGAAAAAACTATTATTGCTTACTTTGTAAAGGACATGCTCTTCATAATATCTAATTAACATTTTCCCCTTTCATGGAAGAATAATGGGTTGTAATTTAAGTCTCAGTCAATATTTATTGTGACTGATACTATATTAGTGATAGAATTGGTAAGTCACGTCCTTTGAAGACAGCTATCCTTACTGAAATATTTGAGTTCCTTCTACATGAAATGAATAGTGACAACCAAGTCCCTAATGGATTGCAAAGAGCCTCCAGAATTTCCTCCAGTCCCTTAAAGACTTCTTATTTCCCTTTCTTTTCTTTTTGGCAGGGATTTATTAGGTGAAAAGAGCTGTCATGATATCACAACTGTGTTTATGATGGAAATGTCTTTTCAAAGAAGATGTTCATAAAGCTCTGTTCATAAACACATCCACTATTACCCAGATTTTTGCTCTTTTTATAGATAGATCCCCTTGATTGCGGACCCTTTATTCTCACTTTGGATTTAATTATCTGTTTTGTTTTACAGAAGAGCAACAAGAATGGGGTTATGTACATCAAAATTAATTCTCCTAATTTAGCTAAGAATTAATCCATTAATTGCTTTGAAGATTACTTTGAAGATCAAAGCCTCAGACTGGCATCAGAAGCTTACTGAAAGCCAGTAGAGGACATAAGCATGGGCTTTATGTGCACAGATGCAATGGAGAAAGTGCTCAAATATCTTCTATATCTGTATATGACTACACACTAAGCTTCTGATACAGTGAGTTTCAGTAATCCAATTAAAGGATAATAGATGCATAGCTCAGAATGGCCAGTTCTTCATCCAGAAGCAGGAGAGACATTTTCTAGCAAGTTGGAAGGAAAAAGAACCATTCTGAGATCCGTAAGAACCTCATTATTAAAGTGTAGTAAAAATCCAATTGGATCTTGAAATGAATAGGGATATCTAACTCTTAAAGCATTTTCCTTTCTGATTGGCATCACTTTTCTCTTCCCTGATCTTAACTTGTGCTAGTGAATCTTTATGCAACAGCTGAGTTTTTCCTAAGTGTACTGGTATTTTGTGTTTCTCCATAGAAAATGAGATACATAATTGAGTTTCAGACAAAAAACCCCAAAACCAAACAGAAATTTTCACTCCATGGTCTGTTCTCAATTTGTTCTCCACATGTTCTCAGAAACAGCCGAAGAGGCAAAACTTGGAATTGAATATATATAATTTTTGATGATTATAGATTTTCTGTACCCGATATAATGAGCCAGATAGCTTATGACTGTTTATATTGCTGAGCACTACACTGAACTGTTTCGCTGCCTTTCTTCCACACTGTCAGATGGCAGGTTAGCCATGGAGCCAAAGGAGGGTTCAAAAAAAGGTGAGAGTGTACACCAAGAATAGAATCTACCTTTCCCCCTTGATTTATTCTTATGTTCCAACCCTCTAACTACACAGAAAGACTACACTGAGCTTTTCAGAAAAGAGCTACACCCCCCAGAAGATTTCCAAACAAGATATTTCAATTAAAATTTGTACTTTATTTACATTTAGGGAAATTTGAAGACAAATTTCATTTAAATAAGGAAGTCATAACTCCAAAATTTTCCTATCATCTGTGTAAAAATGTTAGCTATACAGACCAAACCTGAAGCTATGTATGAAAAGAAAATTCATTACTTAAGACAAAATACCAATATTTTATGGGGAAAGAGGATGGATAAGCTCCTTATAGCTCTTTGCTCTAAGAAAATAGTATATGCTTGATTATATTTCTTCTTTCTTTGTATTTAAAAAATTGTAATAAAGAAAAATTTATTTTATTTGTAATAAGTTTGAAGTAACTATTATGAAAAAAAATTAAATAAATTATTGAAATTATTTTTCATTTACAATAAACAGAAGGCATATGAAAGTGGCTTAAACTGACTGGGAAATCATTTGTGAATAAGACTGACATTCAGGAAAACTATTACCTATTCATATTTCCACTAATGGAATTATGTCAATTTTTAAAATTTCTTTGCTACTTGCTTCCATTATATATATATGTTTCTCTTAATTAGTTCTTTCTTTTTCCCATCTGTTGTCTGCCATATCTATCTTATGGTAAATATATAGGAAAGATGTCATGTCTTGCTGTGCAGCTGGAGAATTTCCTAGCAGAGTAGCAACCTTATCTCTTGTGCATTTTCTGGACAACTTTCGTACCTTTTTATTAGTACAAACTGCTAAAGCAAAAGGAATTTTGATACCTGTTAAAGTGAGATAGCATCTTCTTTCTTAAAATAAAAAATTGTTTTTCTCCAAAGCTAATTCTGAAGATCAGCTGGAGAGGGTCCAGAGCAGCTGAATTCACGTGACAAATAATAAGAAAATGAGGCCTTAAGTTCCCCCCTCCCCCCCATTTAAAAGAAGATCTTTACATGGGGTATTTATTCATTGTTTCATATGTAGATAATCCATTGCAAATGGTAAAGAACTAGAAATTAGAAAAATAGTAAGCAGTGATACCACTGGGAGTTATTTACTTGGGCTTCACTTACCTAAAATTACTACAATTATTAAATGTGTTGGAAAGAAATAATGAAACACTACATCGTCTCTGCAAAAATGTACAAATTATATTTCCTGCTACAGAAATTGTTTGAGAGGTATAAAAGACCATTATGTCATGATTCAGCAACAATTTACTTGCAATTTAATAGCAAATTAGATTCATACACTATCATTTATTGCCAATTGGATAGGAAAAAAATAAAAAGAGATTCTCTGTGTCCAGAGAGAGATTTTGCATTTGGCACATTTGCTGGTTCTTAAATTAACATGTTTTGCCAATAGTTTTCCTATGAGTATGTGGTAGCCCAGTGATCTTCTAACTACTCTGGACTGCCTGAGGCTATGTGGTCTTTCAGTGCTTCCATTCATGCACAACAGATGATGCCTAACAAGGCTGTAATGCTCTTCAGAAGAAGTTTTCTAGGAAGAGCTGTGCCATACCAAAGAGCTTTTGATAAAACTTCGATTCATGCTGCAAACTGTGGACATTGATTTGAAATAAATTGTGACTGATGATCAGTCAATGACCATTTCCATAATCATCATGACATCAGTAATTTATCAAGGTAGTGTCCCTGATGTCACACAGCCCGGGTAACTGAGGGACAGAAGCACAAGCTGTGATTTTAAAATGTATTTCTAAGAATATTTAAAAGTATTTCCAACAGTAAAATAATCTACATGATGCTCTAAGCAAATAAAGATCAGCCAGGACTGTAATACAGTACTTTTGACAAAAATTTTCACTAGAAAAATGTGACAATTTTATTCTTGGAACATTTAAATGAAAATTTTCTTATCAGATGGTTCAGCATAATTTGCCAGTATGCTCTGGAACAAAATAACTTGCTGGGTAAAGCAATCTGTCAAAGAAACTCATATTAACTCTATTAGACCCTTTAAAAAAATGTGTATTTTCTCTTTGTGTGTTATTAAATATCAACTGTAACTCAGTGATTTTTGGTTTGCTTCTTATTTTGTTAGCACAGTAGAAACACACCATATATAAAAGTATCTAGTATTTGAAAAATGTTCTATAATGACATGCCTTTTTCTATACACAAAACATTAATGACAAAATGAACTCTAAATTGCCACAGTTACCTTTATGTCAGGCATAAGTAAAAGGCTAAAACATACACATATACAACATGGATATGAATTAAGTCACAAAGTACTCTTGCGGGTATTTGCAACAACTAATTTATGCATTTAACTTTAGGTTTCTACATTGGGAGCCAAGTTCTGCAGGCAGCCAGTGGAAAGAGACAGGCTGTGCCACCGTACAGCCTAGAGCATGAGCGCTTGAATCAGCTCCTAGAGCAGCCTCCCTCTCTCCACTGACTACGGAGAGAGCTTAGTGAGACTAACTTACACATACACCTTAAATTAGATACCTAAAGCAGATGGACTGAACACCTGTCTGTGTTTTCCATGGATTTTTTATGACATTTGGCTTTGAGGAAGGTCTTTTGCAATAGGAGAGGATTCTGCTGACCTGAACAAAGTATTAAAAATATTGCAACAATAACCTGATATAGCTAAGCTCATCCCCAGAATTCTCTTTCCCTCTTTTTCGTTTTCAATTTCCAAATGGCAGGTTCATATTTAAGATAAGGAAGAACATCTTCCTTTGATCTGTAGTTTCTGAGCTGTCCCGTTTTCACAAAATATATAACATTCTGTGGGCTCAATTCCAATGCACTATTCCAAAAACTTTGGCATAAAATCTAAATTACAGAGACACGAACCCTTCTTCTGGCCTTAAAGCAATGGGAAAATAGACAGACACTACAAAGCAATTTTCTTGAATGTTTTCTGTCTAAAACAAGAGCAAAACTTTTCTACGAATTTACTTAAGAGCTTCAAGGTTTCAAACAAATATTTAAATTTACAACTATAAGTTAGTTTTTAAAATTCCTTGCAGTAATAGATAATAAATGTACAATAACTGTATATAAACAGACTCGCAATACATCCTATCCTGTTGTCAGGTCTTTTTCTTACTGTATAAATTCAATTACATTTTGCGGGCTCACTCGTACAAGTAGCCTTAAGTAGCCTGGATGATAAGAAAAGGGAAACCATCATTTGGAAGAGAGAGGACATAGTAAGTATAGACACGATGGCTTTAAGATAAAAAGTTGTGTCACTTTGTTCTCCCTGTCTCCAGATAACAAAAGGCAGAACTGGTTCTCAGTTTCTGGCTTTTTCAGGAGAAGTAGCTGGGTAACCCTGCTGGTGCAGGGAGGCAGAGCTAGCATGCTGGCTACCAATGCTGACCTTCACGTACAGGAGTGCACGCAGCCAGCCTGTGAAAACTGTATTCCAGTAACGGAATTTAACTGCATAAAAGAATGCTTTTTATCATCTTAATTTTGTACAGGATTCATACATGCTAAAATCCTACAGAAGATCCAGAAAACTTTCCAGCGGTTAAAAGAGCGAACCAGCCACCATGCAATTTGGGGATTTGTCATTTGGAAGGCATTCTGGCAGTGATGGACTGTGTACTCAGGGTGACGGGGGCAGAAAGGGTCAGCTACATTTCCTGGAGGGGGAAGTGTTACAGAGTTTAACAAGAATACAAAGGTGAGCTCTCCTAGCAATTAGTAGGAAATTTCCAAATTGCTGTAATAAAAATAAACAGTCCTCTGTGCTAAGGACACAGAGCTGTCTAGTACTGTTAAGAGCAGCATCAATCTTAGCGGGATTTTTTATTGGGGAGGGTGAGGGGCGTTTTTATGAAAAAATGCAAATGAATGTACTTCACATATGCCTGAAGTGGCCAGGCAGTTGGATGAGATGATCGTTGTAGATCCCTTCCAACTATTGTGTTCTGTTCTGTTCTATTCTATTCTATTTTCTCATATTTTTGTAAAATTGGAGGAGCTGCAATGAGTCTTCAGTGCTGCCACTGGTGAAGTGTTTTTCATTGAACATTCCGCAGTATATTAATTCCAGAAGCTTTAGTGTACCTCATTTTTGTAAGATCTTAGAGAGCCTTCATAAAGCTCCATTTAAATTGGTTGAGCTCTATACGAGAGCTCCAGGTAATGACCTGCATAACCAAAAGGTGCCAAATGTCCACAGTAACCTGCCTCTCTTTCGGGGAGCGTTTGTTTCATACAACTATTCCTTGTAATCTTTTACTTACTTGTTTCAGTTGGCCTTTAGATTACTCAGCCCCTTTTGGGATGAGGTTATCGATAACGAAATTTAACACAGCCTTTTTTAAAAAAAGGAAAGTATTGTTTCTATTAATGATTAAAGTTGCTCTGTCTACAATTTTGTACTCCTTGGAAATGAACCAGACATTTACTGCTGACTATTAAAGTAAACAAGCTTATGATTTAATAAAGGCATAATAAAAATCTTTCTCTTCTTATGACAGAACAAAATTCTCGTCTAACATCTTGTGATCTAGGCTGGAAACAAATTTCTGTGACAAATGCACACTCATTATCTGCAGAGATTAGAGACCTACTTAAAACAAATCAAAAACACTCAGTGTCTATGCACTGGCTTTACATTCCAGTGTGTTGACCTCTCTAAGAGACTGAAAGGTTTTGAACTTTCACACTGTCACTTGAACAATAATTTAAGAATCTAATGATGTCAGGCATATCAGATGAACAGGAAAAGCTTGATGTGAGCCCTTGGGTAAGGTGAATAATACAGACATGAAATTGTTGAAGGAAAAAAGCTTAAAGCCACAACAAGAACAGAAAAATAAAGTGGGGTTTGTTGGGAACTATCAGTTTCTGGGATAAATACTTTTATACACAGATCAGCCAGGCCCGGTGCAGAAGTTTGAAAAAGACCAGATTAAAATATAGATGCTAAGTCAGTCTTGTAAACTCTGGGTGCATCCTTCAGCAATAAATAGAATGAATCTCCACACAAAGGTAATCACAATGCAATATTACTCAACTAGAATAGTCAACTTTCCTTTAAGCTAATCTTTAAAATTTTTCTGTTTGCTCATGCTTCACATGTGGTTTTACTTAAGAGAAGACTTAAAAGAAGGTATTTCAAAGTAATCTCCAAACACTTATTTTTTAAAAAAATAATACTGATAAACTGAAACCCCACCGCAAAAACAAAAACCCCTTTCTGTAACTTTGCTTTAATGTCATAAAATTATATTGTATTAGATAACAATATATATTTGAAATGCTTAGAAGTCCAATTTTCTCCTGAGAAAAAGACTGAAATATCAGATGTTTGTGAGAAAATGCAAGTTCTAATAAAATGTTGAGACAAAGAAGAACTTTTGTATATAGAACCAAAAATAACTGAGGGTGCTTTGCTAACATTTCAGGTTTGGAAGTTTGTTTCTTTTTAAAAGCCATGCAAAGCTGCAGAAATAGTCCTCTACATCTATCAACTGGTTTGATTAATCTCCTAGAAAAATTTCAATAATGATTCGCAGAGAATTCACACAATATCTGTGTAATGTCATACAGCAAGGCCCAGAAGAATAGAGAATACATCACTTTCAAGGACGACACCATGTTCCATTAGCCTGAGTTTGGCTTGACTTTTTAAGTGGCTTTTAAAAATATTTTTGAATTTTTAAACACATTAGAGAAAAACCACAACATTTTTCAGATTGTAAGTATGTAAAGTACATTTTTCTGTAGCATAATTGAAACCTAATTAATCTTTTCCCCTGGAGATCTTTTAGAGTTGAGGGTGGTGACTATCATAGCAAGAGGACTCAGTAACAAGAGGCATTTCCATTTACAAATATTTCCTCTGGAGCATCAAATGAGTGTTTGGAAATACGTTGCAACAATTTGACTTAAATGTTTTGACTATGCATTACGCATGCCATTTAACCTTGTTGCACCTCAATTTCCACATATATGAGAAAAAGAAAATAATATTTACTCACTATGCTCACATGGCTTTTGCAGAAATATATTAATTAATATTTGAGCCATACTTGAGAAGTATTATGTAGTATCTCAACTGAAATTTTCATGAAATCCTAAACAGTGCCTTGGGAGATAATAGCAGATTTTTTTTTTCATTGGCCCTTAATAAAATGGCACATTCATATGAAAACAATATGTGAAGATATTTTACTGGGGAGAGGGAAATTAAACCAGCTTTTTATTTTTCTCTAGCTCTTAATATTACAGATTTATATGAGAACAATATATGAAGAAATTTTATTGGAGAGCAGAAATAAAAGCATAAAAGTATCTTTCAGAGAATGAATGAAAAGCCATATTTATCTAACAGCAAAAACTGTATTACGTCCATAGGACAAGTAGTATATTTAAATGCTACTCATGCATTTAGTCTGCTATCAGTTATTCAGGTTACATATTATCTGTTAAAATAACAACAGAGATTAAACTCTCTATCACTCTTAATTAATTCCTTCCAAAACTGTTTCAGTATGTTCTGTGCTGCATTTGAGTTCTACAGTCACACAGAGAAGGACTAAGAAATCTACCTCAAACTTGGTTTTGGATATGTTCTACAAAAATCCAATACTGGCGCTCTGAACATCTTTCCTTCAAGCCCAAAAAGACACTGCTTTTAGATTTAGATTGACTCTAAGAATAGGTTTCCATCAGAAGAAGGGGAAAGGAGCTTGTCCTACACAAATGAAGACCAGTATGTGCTCTATACAGCTGTACTTGTGAACACAGACAGAATTTTATCCCCAGAATGTAAATACGGAAGGTTGTATCTGCCAAGTATTCCATCACATTATCACTTAATTTTTTGTAAATAAGCCAGTGAAACTGAAGATGGGATGATAAAATACATCCTAACTTTCATAATATTTTTCTAATAACATATAAACTGTATAATAATAATGAAGGTTGGGTCAGTGCTGAGAAAATAGAAAAATGGCATTTCCATCTAAGATAGAAAATAACATCTCTTAGAAATTTGAAATTCTTTTCTACATGCTAGTAAGTTTTTCACATTCATCTTTCAGAATTTTCAATTTGCCTGACAATAGGATGTGATTTAAAGTTTAGAAATTAATTTTGAACTGTTAAATGATTCCTTTTGGTATTGTGGCAATACTTGTCAGTATTACTTATGGCCAACTTTTTCCTGCTTTAATCTTTTCCACCCCCAGAGAACATATTTTTTAAATTTTTATTTTATTTTATTTACTGGTTTGGGTTTTTTTTGGGGGGGGAGGTGTTTTATTTTTTGTTTTTATTTTTCAATGTTAAATAATTACGGCAAGTGACCATTCTGTTTGTTTAACTCTTTAAAAAAGTGGTTTAAATTGGTTTTATTATTTTCAATCTGTTTTTAGTCACAAGAAAGGATTTGGATCAACACTCAGATGTTGTTCTTCAAACACAAAAGAAAACCAGAATTTTTTTCATAATATCCACTTGTGTGCCCCTATTAGTTGAAGGGCAATGTTTAATAACACTGGTCCATACAGGCACTTATGTATACTTTAAATAAAAATAGAAACACATAAAATGTGTTATGTATATATTGCAAATAGTCTCATTAAAACGTACATGTATTTCTTTTAGCATGGCAAATAACAATCTCACACTTGTTAAGTCACAGCTACTTAATTTTCACATCTCTCTAGGTACTCAGGAACACCAAATTATCAAAATGGCTCTTCTCACATCACATACAACAGTTCCTGCCTCAGTGCTTCCAACTGGTAGGCATCTGCTTTTGGGTAACACTCAAGTAGTAGTCTGGTTGGCAGAGCAATACTGCATGTCTCAGAGGCTTTCCCCTGTTTTTCCAATGGTTTTTACTCATTTCTGTCTTCAATAGTCTTCTGAACTTGCTCTACAAACCAGCAATTACTGGTGACTCAATTACTTACCTTAATCACTACAGTTTTAAATATCTATTCAGATCAAAATATTACCTCAATATAGAACTGTTTCCAAAGATGAAATGGCTACATGGAAGAAAGAAAAATTAAGGGTTCTTAAATTCATAGGTCATCTCATTACAGATCCTATTCAATTCACGATGAAGTCAATAGAAGTCTTCTGAATAAATTCTCAAAGAAATGAATGGCCTTTGATATGGACATTTTTTTCCAAAGTTACTCAAATATCCATGCATTTCTCTCCAAACAAGGTATTTAGATGAGAACACTTAATTACAGGGCGCTGCTCTTTCATTTACGTCTTATGTAACTTGCCATTTTGCATAACATAATAAAGCTTTTCTGAATAATTTTATATTGAATGTGTTGTAAAGGTACAAGAAGAACTAATGAGACTGCCTAGGACTGACAGGTGAAGTTCTAGGAAGACTGATTTAGTCTTTTATCTACCTGAGATGGCTAACCAGAAATCTAAGGCACTTTACTGCGTGGTGGGGTTTTTTTTTCCTCCTTTTTTCAGATGCCATCCTGAAATAAACATGCCAAAACTCTGCTTTGCTGACTGCGTCATCAGAGCTTGCAAACGCTAGCACTTCTCTGACAGGCATTGTGAATCACAGTTATTTTTTCTCCCTATGTCTACGAGGTCTGCCACCTGAACTGGCATAGTTTGTAAGTGTCATCAACTTCTCCTCAGGGCTTACAAGCTATACTTGCTCTTTCAGAAGAATCTGAAAATGTTGTGAACCATAACTATGTTTCTGAGAGAACTTACAAGTTCTGCCATCTGTGCCTGCAGTGCTTTAGAGCATCATCATATGGATATGGAGATATTTTCATCATGGGGTTTACGATCTCTACCAGCTGCATCAGCAGAGATTGTTAGTGCTGTGAACCACAACCATTTATCTCTCAGCACAGATGCCTGCTTTACTTTTTCATTCTTAATAGTCTATATCTGCTTGACCCACTGTTATACATACGTGTATATTTTTCAGCAAAAGAGAAAGCAAAAAACCAAAACAGTCCTTTAAAGCAGATCTTTAATCACTGCAGATCTGTACAAATCTCCAAATATTTACGTAAGTTTAACCATGCCCTGTCTAGACCAAGAATTTACTGCAAATACAATTCTTGTCATAGCCGTACCACTTGTAACCCTTTCTGTAGTCTGACAAAGCCGCAGCTCCTGCTGCTATTCACAGATTTTGAGAAAGTATTTCCTTTCGTAAATAGGAACTTAATCTCTCTTTATGCTGTTCTGGCATCTTCAGACGATCTCCAGTTTAGACAATGCCATGAAAAAACTGCCGTTATGAAGGAATCTTTTGCTCTCATTAGGTATCTGGAGGGAGTTTTGGCACTTGGTGATACATCACTACTCTTCCTACATTGGCCCTGGGAAGGAAGTATGCTGGGCGTTTATGGGGAATCACGGAAAATCCAGATGGATAAAACGAGGGCTGCGTGTGTCAGAGGGGAATGTAGAAAAAGCTCTATCTTCTCCATATGCTGACAGAGAAAGAAGCCACTGGCATGCCAAGAAGCTCTGACTGGCTGTCTAAATGGGGAAGACAGGGGTGTAAAGGAAAGTAGTCAGAGATTTTACTATTGATGTCATCATATGCCTACTGCATTCCTATATACAAATATGGGAAACATATGGAGCTGGAAAGTCTACTAGTAGAATGCCTATCAATTAACAACTAATGAACTTTCAAATTACAGCTTTGAAGATACTGGGCTTATATAACTGTAACTCTGTGTCTGTGTGCATACACATGGTTGACCTGAGACAATTAGATGCAATTTAATTTGACTGTGATGAAGTGCCAAACCAGAAATACTTTGTGGATACACGCAGTTTTGAGGAAAAGGCCTTATTTCCTGCCAGCTACGTGGAGATTTGTTTGATACTTGTGATTTTGTGGATCTTGCTCCTGGGGCTGTCTGGCTGTGTTGGTTGCTCACAGCTGGGGACACGAAGGACCCCAAAGCCCCCAGGCAGGAGAATCAGGCACCTGGTGACTCCAAAAAGTAACTAAATCTGCATCCTGCAAATCCTGGGCCTTCAGACCAACTGAAGGTTTCCCTCATAACATGTCTTTTGGAAGTCAATGAACAGAACTGATTTTGGAAAACTATTTGCTTAGGCTGAAGGTAAGTATTTTTGATTTCCATTATAAATGTAGAGATTTTAAACATGAAAATATTAAAGTCAGTTTTCATTATTTTAAAAATTTTATCCAAAAAGCACATACAGGTTATGCTGCTGATGGGGCAAATACAAAGTTTCTAGTTGAAGCTAGGCCTTTATTTTTTTCTTTGCTAAATATGAATAAAAATCCTCTGATGAATTTTTAGCAGCTGAGATGTAATATCTAAATAATGGAAAGTAGTAGAACCTTGTCAGGTTATCTAGTGCTTATCAACTAATACCTACCTTGCCTTTTCAAAAATTTCTTGTATCTTTGGTTCTGTGTTGAAAAACTACATATGCTAAATTTTATAGGAAAGACAAATGTTCAAAAAGAAAACAGGAGTATCAATGCTTTATAACTCTCTTAAATGCTAATTCTACTAGAGTCTTTACTGAGCAATCATTAGTGCCTCGATCCACATCCTCAGGAGCATTCAAATTTCAGTCCTACTCCCTATTTGCAATGTACCAGTGAGATACTTGACATTTTGTTCCTTGCTTGCATGAATGTTTTAGCAATTCTGACATATGTTTACATACATATCTTCCACGAACACTTGAAACCACTATTAATACTCTCAAAAGTATATTTTTGTAGTACTGCTGCTTTCTAAACCTCTGTATTTTAAGAAAAGGGACTCCAAAATGTGTGAAGTCAATTAATTTGAAAATTTGAATTGGTGCTTGTTGATTGGTATCAGTTTCTACCAGATACAGCAACTGAGCACACAAAAGTTATAAGTTTATACAACCTCAGACTAATACTAAATATTTCCCTTTCTGAAACAGTGCACAGCTCTGGGAAAGACAAAATCAAAACCAAAATAAATGTGGAACTGCACCTGCTTCTTGGAAGTAGCTGGTATTTAAGCTGAATTTAATCTTGGTATTTATATACAGAGAGAGAGCACACTGGCAAAGAATCCACATGAACGTGGTCCAGGTATCTACAGTTAGGGGATCATTACTAAAACAAATTATTTTCATGAATAAGTGCATCTGGCCATTATGTCATTGTTTGGAAACCTGCAGTCAAATCTACAGACAAACTGGAGGGAGTACTGAAAATTGCTAAAAAATTTAACTTTGTCCTAATCGACTATGTATTGGGCTGCCTGCATGATTTCCTGCTTTTTCCTAATATGAATATGAACACATTTAGAGGCCTTATTGATCCCCAATACTTAACTGTTAGGTCATATGAATAGCAAATGAGATATGATATAAAATATGCAAAATAATAGTACATTAGCCTAAACAACACTAATAAATTGCAAAGCTTAGCATGAAATTGAAAATCACTAATGGAGTACTGTGCAGTTTGTTGAAGCAATGAGCAGTCAAAGAATCATACATAATGTAACAGTACAATTGTAACAGCAGGCTCATAGAAGACAATTTAAACTTATTTTTTATGGACAAGAGGAACTGATCTTTGAAGCGGTTCCTAAGGAGATTCCACTTAGCACGAACAGCATCTTGGGAGTGAGTTCTGGTCTATCCCTTGCATTAAATACATATTTATGACCTTCCAGAAAAGACTGATTTAAATTACACGAGGTTATGGTTTACGAACTTAAACCAGAAGAGGTAAAAATACTAGACATGTGGAACTAATACCTGAAACTGGTATTGAATTTGATGATTATGACAGTGCTGCAGGTTCCACTGAAAGACAGGTCATACGTAATGAGTTCCACTTCTTAAAATTCTTGGGAGTTACAAATACGTAAAGCTAGATGATGTTCTATTTTCTCAAGGCCATCTACATGAAAAAACAACTTATGTTTAATACAGTTGGTATCAAATGCACTGATAGGAAAAGTTCTCACATTTGTGAACATTCACAGGGAAATTTATAATTGATATCATATTAATTTTTTCTTTTAGCAGAATTTTCCCAATGAAATGTTAAATTTTATGTTGTCATTCAATATAATTCCACAAGGGTTTATATAATTTAGTGGTACCATAAGATCTGATGTATTTTAAGTACACTAAAATTAAGAACTGAAAAGACAAATGTGAAATTCTTACAATATGAGATTGCATGCAAAAAATATTTTCCTCTCCTAAAAGGTATTGTAATTGTAACACGGTAACTGTTCACTTTCCTTTTATGTTTTAAGCAGCCAACATTTTCCTTGATGAGCATGACTTTTTTTTTTCCAATTGATTTCAACTCAGTATATGAAATTATGCCTATTTCATGCTGTTATATGCACTCAGTGGTTGTGTAGGCCTGTCGTGGTTTCAGCTGGGATAGAGTTAATTTTCTTCCTAGTGACTGGTACAGTGTTGTGTTTTGGATTTAGGATGAGAACAAAGTTGATAACGCACCGATGCTTTAGTTGTTGCTTACACTAGTCAAGGACTTTTCAGCTTCCCATGCTCTACCGACTGAGAAGGCTGGAGGTGCACAAGAAGCTGGG
>NW_008795127.1:466100-467038 GCF_000699145.1 Aptenodytes forsteri | reverse complement strand
CCCACGAGTTTTCTCACTTTTACCCTTCCGATTCTCTCCCCCATCCCGCTGCGGGGGGAGTGAGTGACCGGCTGTGTGGTGCTCAGTTGCCGACTGAGGTTAAACTATGACAAGGCCCAAACTCTGGCCTCATTAGCATGAATGTCTTATTGAATCTCTGAAAAAATCTGCAGAAAAATGATATATGTGTAAAATGGGAAGGTGGCACAGATGGGTCTTTTTTTGTTAAAATGCAAAGTATTGAATAGTGCTGGCTTTTTGTATTACTACAGTTTTATGGATAGATTGCTACTACTTATGCTTAGTCATATAGTTAATAAACCTAAAGCCGCAATTAATTCAATAGCAAATAGGTTGCCAAAGGGCAACAGTTCACGTGTTCACTGTGCAAACAATATTGTAGGTTGCATATGTTGAGATCTGAGGGATTATTTAAAAATATAGCAAAGACAAAACTGTACGATAGAAACTCCCATTATCCCACTGATGGGGTGCCCACTGATGTAAAGGTAGGATGACTGAGGGAACGCAGGACCATTGCCATCGCTCTTAAAGCTGAAAATGCCATATCCGAAGTACTACCTGGAGGTAACAGTCCCAAATTCATATGGATACTCTTTCTTTTTCTTCTGAACATATGTTGTGGTTTAATTTCAGTCGGCAACTAAGCACCACGCAGCTGTTCACTCACTCCCCCCCACCCGGTGGGATGGGGGAGAGAATTGGAAGAGCACAAGTTAGAAAAAGTCGTGGGTTGAGATAAAAACAGTTTAATAATTGAAATAAAATGATAATAATATGATGATAATAATAATAATACACAAAGCAAGTGATGCACAGTACAATTGCTCACCACCCGCCGACCGATGCCCAGCCAGTCCCCGAGCAGCGGCCCCCCCGGCCAGCTTTCCCCAGTTTATGTACTGAGCATGACGTCC
>NW_008795127.1:446944-459406 GCF_000699145.1 Aptenodytes forsteri | reverse complement strand
TCCCCAGTTTATGTACTGAGCATGACGTCCCATGGTATGGAATGTCCCTTTGGCCAGTTTGGCTGTGCCCCCTCCCAGCTTCTTGTGCACCTCCAGCCTTCTCAGTCGGTAGAACATGGGAAGCTGAAAAGTCCTTGGCTGGTGTAAGCATTACCTAGCAACAACTAAAACATCGGTGCGTTATCAACTTTGTTCTCATCCTAAATCCAAAACACTGTACCAGCTACTAGAAAAGAAATTAACTCTATCCCTGCCGAAACCAGGACAACATACTAGAGGTACCTCACTGGAGATTTAGTGTATTAAAGTTTTACGGTACAACTGAGCAAGTAGCTTGTGACTTCAGGGAAGCAAATGGAGAACTACAACATTATAGCCATATCCCTGTTAAAGACATAGGCTCCAACTCAAAACAAATTTCTCATCACAATAATTCAGGTAAAGGTGTTTCTCTATACTGTTGGTATTGCCAAAATGAGATATAAGATGTGCAACTTACACTTTTGGGCATGAAATACAGATAAAATACCTAAACAATCTATACATCAAAAAGTGTGGTAATAATTTAACATAGATATTATACAAGTTGAGTGTTTGCTTTGTTCAGCACTGACCTATCTACCAGTCAAAATAAACTGATTTTTTATAGTCTAACTGTCAGCGGCATTCATGCTCCTCAAACTGCATATCAGAACTGTACTGTCAGATAGCTATTAATCTACTCAGCAACAATAAGGCTTTTTTCTAAAAACCTGGCTGATGCTTATTTTTAGCTGATCCAATTATTTTCACAACCTAAGCTCTCTCTCTCTCTCTCTCTCCCCCTCTCTGGGCTGGGTGTCAGCAAAGCACAATTTCAGTTTTCTTGTCTCCTAGCTTTTGCATCAAACAACTATGAATTGATGAAAAGTATCCCTTTTCTGTAGTGTTCCCCTCTGATGCTAGTATTCAGCTGTTCATCCTCTGCGATGAACTTCCTATCATACTGTGCAATAATACAAGTGTAACAAGGATGCTAACATTTTCAGAAGAGGCTACATCAGAAATTGGCGCCTTAGTTAATGATATTTGAATGAAAAGAAACTCCCCCCTAGACTTGTGAAAAATAACATATTCCCTATTCCTCTCACCAAATAAATAAATACATAAAGATGAGAGAACTGACACTGAGACTGGAATGTAGCAGTTGGAAAGTGAAAGTAAGTGGGATGATGCTGATATACTGGAATTAGAAATTGAGGAGCTGAAGTGATATGGGAGATCCAGGATAATGCATGGTTGGTTGCATGGGATGATACCGGAGGAGAAGAAACCAGAGTAGTCCTGGCACGTAAGGTATTAATTGCTTTACCCTGGGCAATCCTACTTCTCCCCGCTAAGTAGAGGAGAGTAGTGAGAGAAGAGGAGCGAGTTAGCAGTAACCTGACATGGCCGCTGCTGTCCTTTTCCTCCCTCACAACCCATTGGAAGGAACAGTGAAGTGACAACCAGGAGGGCTCAGAATGTGGCTTGACTTAGCTGCTTTACTCAGAGAGTGGGGACCCTCCAGAAGCACTGTTGAAGCCACCACCGTGGGGGGTGTGTGTGTGTGGATGTCTTCAATCTTCAGGGAGTATTGAGAATCTGTGCTCAGACTGGACCAGCATTGCAAGCCTCGGTATCTAGGAATGCTAATGTAGATTTACTTTTTGAATATTCTCATCTGATTCTGACTTACTTAAAATATAAATGAGGCAGGCTAAGCTAGAGATAATCTAGATTTTCCAACTCATTGCTGCTCCTTCCCACAAACTTTACAAGTAGTAATCAATAGGTATATCATTATTAGACCAACCTTAAGACACAAAATGTTGGAAATAGTTTTTCTTAAATTGCAAATGAAAATATGCCTAAACGAGGCTTGTCTTCAAAAAAGTTGCATGGAAATTCATCCAGTTCATCAACAGCATGTAAAAATCATCAGTTACTTACTTCTGAGAGCTGAGCAAAAATAAAACTCTGATCCAACAAACTTCTTAGTCTTCTACGAAAGTCTGCATTCTCGGCAGCTCAGTTGTGAGAGAGAAGAATGATTTCATGGGAAGAGCATGCTTACTAGACCCTGTACTGTAACCCAGAACATCTGCAATAGCAAAGGAATAGAAAACTGGAAGACCTGTATCTCCAGTTCCTGTTAGCCTTAGGATAAGACGTAAACAACAACAGGCACAGTAAGGTCACATACGCATTACTTTGCATTTTCTGTATATTTTAGTACAATTTCATGACCCACTGAAAATATCCAATACCAGTGACTAAATATCAAATTTTGCTACTTAGTAATCTCTAATTAATATTTTGCTTTGTTCTCCTTGCAGTATGTTTTCATCGTAAAGACATGAGTCATCAATAGTTAGTGGTCTGGGATAGATCTGAATATCTGATAATGGAATAAATCTGGCAAGTAAAGTAGTAAAAAGAACCTATGAAAAAAAATTAAATCTAAGTATAGAACTCAATTTGATGTTTAGGGAGGACAGGAATCCTGAGGCTATTTGAAATGTGAAAGAGTTTCTTCCTTCTTTCTTTCTCTCTGTCTCTCTGCTGCTGTAGCTGCAGTGTATGTAGAGAGAGTAGTACAACTAGTAGGTTTGTTATTACACATACTAATATATGTAACTACAATAAATATATGCTATATTATTTTATATTCAGAAGCCCTCTTGACCACTGGGAAAACTCTGAAGATCATACAGATAGATAAAAATATTATCCTTTTGAGAACTCTGACTATATGTACTTGGTACACCCAAACATATGGTGATTAAGTATGACAAATCATACTTGTAATAGATTTTTTTTTTCTTTTTGCAACCTATTTAGTTCCTGTGAAAGGCACCAAATGGACAGCCCTCAAATCCTGAGCCTTGCATTATTCACATTAGAAAAAAGCACCCCAATTTAATTTCCCACCAGCGTATATAATCGCTGCCATTGAACTACTATTTGTGATAGTAAGACAACAGCATAGTCTGTATACCCCATTCAGCGCTCCCTGTTTCTACCAATAGTGCAAACTAGAGTGCCAATTGTGGCATTAGCTTTTGTGGATATAACAACCTGTCAATTAGGAAATGAATTAACCAGTGCACTACACAATAATCATCATCATAACTCTCAGTCCCTGCTAAGCTGAGCTATTTTCAAACCGGCAAATCAGAGCCTCTGATCTAGAGCTGTGTGCCATACAGATACCCCAAATTTGTTCATTTGATCATGCTTTTATACTTTACTGCAGCATTAAAATAGAATATATTCAGATCTTGTTATTCCTTTTACCATTTCACTGGTGTGACACTGATGGCTGCAGGTAATGAACAAACACAATACAGAATAAGGGTGACAATCAAGACATCACTTTTCTTCATTAAATAACCTTGGCAATGGATTATTAAACTCGCCAATTTCAGCTGGTTATAAAAATATACAGAACATGTTTGAAGATAGCATCTTTAAACTTGTAACAAGCAACCTGGAACTGATTGTTTTGGTTATTAGAAGTAGCTGACTTTGACCATCCTTAGAGTAGTTTTTCAATGGTACGCTGGAGCCACATTATTACCATAACTACTGTAATCATCATGACAGTAATGATTACGCTGAAACCTAAATGTGTGAAATTAAGCCACTAACAACTGTAAATATGTCCAGCAATGAAGTCAATGAAAGGTCATTACACTACGTACAACTCAATTCATAGAAACCTAGCGAGGACGTTGTATTCAGATGATACAGGGCTGGAAGATTCGTATTGTGTCTGTATGCTGGCTTCTTTGGTGATTTCATGAAGAATGAATGATCATAATAAAGTATCATACCAAATGTTCTCTAGGTCTCAAGTTATTATACCGTATGAAAAAAGCACACCACTTTTTACTTGCAATCAAACTACTGAGCTAATTCACTCTTGTAAGGAAAGGTGAAATTACAATTTGGTAAGTCAATCCAGTATGACAAGTGCACATATGTTTATATGTAAATTTAATCCACTTGGATCCTCATACACAATCAGAACAGGATATTTCATTAAAATGTCAGCACTTCCAAATTGAAAAAAAGTAAACTCTGAAGGTGGTGGGGCAGAGTTTCAGTTTGAAAGGGTCGATCTACATTAGATGCAATTTTGCATTTGGTTCCAAATAAAGCCAAAGAGTACAAAGAATAAAAAAATACAATACAGGAGAGAAGAAATAAGCACTTCCAAATTGAAAAAAAGTAAACTCTGAAGGTGGTGGGGCAGAGTTTCAGTTTGAAAGGGTCGATCTACATTAGATGCAATTTTGCATTTGGTTCCAAATAAAGCCAAAGAGTACAAAGAATAAAAAAATACAATACAGGAGAAGAAGAAATAGTTTTCTAAGTATGATGTAACTTTCAGGAGTAGGTATAAATCTACAGAGAATGCCTGGTCTGTTTTTGTTTTACTGTTATAGTCTTTCCTTCCTTCGGGAGAGACAGGGCAATAGATACAGAATATGTTTTATTAAACATAAAATACCGGAAGCCAGAATGTGCTTTACAAGTATAAACGACTAGATCCTCCTGACCATGACACTTAAAATCCTATTAGTCAAAGACATCATACTGAGGAGCTTAAATATGACTTAAGGAGATGTTGGTGAGACCATCCTGACGAAGTTTGAAAAAAGAGAAAGATGTATAGGAGAAACCCTGACAGAATTCAAATATAATATGAACATGGGTAGATGTAAAGCTCAGATGTAAAGCAAATACATAAGAAGAAGAACTGCAAGGAATTAGAGGAGAAAGGAAAGCAGTTTTCAGTAATGAGGGCTGAAATATCCTGAATAATAGAAAAATATAGAAAATAATGGGAATGACAGAGACAAGGCAAACAAAGGTTATTGAAGCCAGCCAAGGTTCAGCATGAACAGCACTGTATTGGGTTTTATGAATGTGGCAAGACCCAAGCTTATTCCTGCAGTAGTTGGAAGTCTCTGTACCTCGCTGTCAGAACCAAACCCACCTGTGCTGGTCTTGGGAGCAATGCATTTATGTCCCTACGATGCTGTGTCTGCACTTAATAAGCTCTGCTGATCCTGAATCAGCTGTGCAAGGAAACAACTTTGTGTCTCTGATATGGTCAATCTGGCACTCAGATAAATAACTGGGAGTTGACTGAACTTCAGTGTCAAAGATAGGATGACTACACATAGACATAAACAAGTAAGAAGCTAGTGAAGCATACAAAGGAGAAAGGTGATAGAAAGCAAAAACCAAGAGAAACTACTGACAGAAGCAATAGTATGAGCAGATTGGAGGAGGTGGTCTGATGGAATTTTTAAATGTTTAAGTACCACCCAGAATATGTTACTAAGCTTATAAAGAATGAGGGCTGAATTCATACTTTCATATTAAAAATATATACCAGAAATAGTGTACAAATGCTGCAGTTCTGGTTGAAACTTCTTTTTGCAATAATTCACTTTTAAGCAAATAACTTATGAGTTTGAGGGTAAAATAAATACTCCAGCAGGCCACTGTCCAATGGCAATGGCTAATCATTCAACAGGCTGAACCGGAAGAATGTCTCCTACACTGAGATACACTGCAATGTGGATCAGTCTACTGAAGGTAATGATGATCTCTTGGACTTGAAGATTTCAAAACAGATGACAAAAACGTTACAAAGTGTACAATGAAAAATAATGCTGTAAAAGCAATCACTCTGTATCATCCAGAATTCAACAGTAAATAAAACCAGAGTATTTCATTTATTTTCCTAGTAAGCTAAGCCTTCTTCACTCCTGACAAAATTCAAACATATATTAAAATGTGTTCTTTCCATTCTATAGAAGAGATATTATACAAGCCTGTATGTATTTCTTCTTCATCCATGAAAAAGCAACTTACTTTATCTTGTGGTTGCACTTCTCTTTCGTATTCTGTTTCTTTGATTCCCCACAGTGAGGTTTCTCAAAGTCTAAGTGAGGACTATCCCAAATTCCAGGGAAATATAAGTAGTTTCAGACAGAGGTACTGAAAGCTTGTGCCTAGGACCTTTGCTCCCGGTACCATCTGATGACAGAAATCTCAGGGTTTATTGTTAAAAAAAGAAAGAAAAAAGAAAAGAAAAAAAAATCAGTCCTCATTGTCACAATTGAGGAAAAAACCCAAGAGAAAAAAAACCTTGACAAAAAACCCCAAGAAATGTAACTGATGCAAAAAGAAGTCATGCTGGAGGGCTGGATACAACCCTTACTACAACCCTTACTTGCATGCTTATATATCTTACTGTGTTACCCTTACTATAACTTACAAAAGTAAATATCTCATTTGTCTTAACAGAATTTGATTTTTTTCCTTTAAAAAGGAAGGTGTCTGCTGATACTGCAGTAGGTGACACCCCTGTTTCTAGTTCAGTCTCACTGTTGTCACAGCACTACAAATTCCACTACGGATACAAACCCTGCACTTAAGCAGGTTGGTGCTGAAACCTCCTCCTGGAGGAGTTCCAGTTCACTTGATTATACATGAACACATATCTTTAAAGCCGAGTCTCAGCTGAAGCAAAGAGGGTTGTGATGGTGATCTCCAACCTACAACATGGAAGAATCTTCCTACTTTCGTTTCAAACAGGAGAAAGACATAGCACAGGGTCCATCAATGGTCTTAGCAGATTTTAGAGAGGATTCACTGGGAGCTGGAAAAAATTTAGAGGAAGGTGAAAGGGAAGGTAAAACAAGTCAAATCTCTTGAGGGTGTGGAGGAAAAAAGTAATTACCATCTTTGAATCCTTAAACACTTTCCCTGGTTTCTTCATTACCTGTAATAAAATGGATGCTGTAACCAAGAAATAATTGCCATTGACAGTTGCTCGTTACTTATTCTGTCTTGCTCTTTTTCTGTCTGGCAGTTTAATTTTTACCATTGTCAGCTCTGATACTGAGGAGTAATTAGCAAAATTCACTTTGATCTGACCTCTAGTGAGGGAGAATGTAACCAATTCTCCTCAGTAGCAGGGAAAATGGACTCTCAGATAAGCTGGTGAAGTGTTCGGCAGTACTAGAATGGACACTGCATTTTGACTTATCTTCAGAGATTTGGAACTATTCTGATGACATGAGCAGAGAGATTAGGTCAGTTGTAGGCTAAATTTTTTGCAAATTAGAGGGATTTCAGAGAAGGAAAAAATATTCAAGCACTGGAGAGATTGAAATCTAATTGAATATTCTATAAAATTGCATATTTAAATTTTAACTAAAGGCTAATTGTAACTTACACTAATGCAGCTACCCAGAGGAGTGTTAGTCCAGTCTTCCATGATACGTATCTTCAACAAAGATTCTCACAGATAAGGATACATAAGAAAAAGAATAGGAAACACTACAGCCTTTATATCTCTGTGGATTGAGGAGTGGCTGAAGAAGGAGCAAGCAAGGCTGTGACTTTCTCCACCTCTAGTGCACAAATTAGTAGCAAGGGGCTAGTACGAGGGGAGCATATGAAAGTGGGTTGTGTGTTGTATAGGCCATAATACCTTAGGGACTCCAGAAAGAAGGGAAGTTTAGGAAAAAGAAGTGAGACACCTCTCATGATGATTCAATTTCTTACTACTCCCTGCATAAATTTCCTGAAGAGAAACAGACATGTTTAAACGGAAGGTGTTTTAGAGGGGATACAGCAAAAGGCTATGAGACGAATCGACTAAATCCTATAGACAAAGAAAAGGAAAACTATGTTAATGACATTCTGTGACTGTTGCTTGGGTGGACAGTAGCACCTCATCCTACCTCCACTAGAATCAAGGAGGCTGGTTGCAGAATAAGGTATTACACTACATTGAGGAAGAGGAGTTTTTTTCCAGTGAGATTATGCTACATCACCTGAGATGTTTAATAACTAGACTAGACTAAACATTTAAGGCACATTATGGAATTTTGCTATAGCAGAAAGAAGACAAGTTTTCCATTGTGATTTACTATGCCTAATGCAAAGCTTCAGATGCTAAGTGCATTACATGTAAATATTAGCAGCTCAAGCTGATAGATTTATGGAGAGCAATTAATCTAAATGATGGCTAATCGTATTGCCCTTGTTTTGTGAGGGCCTACATATGTCACCCACCAGGCAATGAAAAAGGACGTTGAATAAATTTAACTTACAAGAAGTAGCTGAGAGGAACCCCTTCTTTTCTTAGATGCTTTATGTTGTGGCTATCAAAGGGTAGGTACTGCCTACATTCTGTGTATCTATCTTCTTTCTAGCTGTCTGTAAGCAGAAGCTTTGATCAAAACAAAGTGAAGAACAAGTATTTTATTAAATACTTTAACATTAAACTTCTTTTATAATATGAATTCTCACTGTAACATTTGTGAGTTGTTAAATACAGCCTCAGTCTTTATGTAACTGTCATCTAAGCCAATTATATTTTAGTCACTATAAGACTTGTATACTGACGATCTCCAGATCTGACTGAGAATTAATTTGGTTAGAATAAGATGGTCATTTTACAATGTATAGTGTACTGACGATCTCCAGATCTGACTGAGAATTAATTTGGTTAGAATAAGATGGTCATTTTAAGCAATGTATAGACTTTTTAAAAACACCAAAGACTCATACTGTCATAACAAAGAACTAATCTAATCTTTGCCCCTGTATTACTGAAGAGACAAGTAGACAGTTCCCAGTAGGATTTCATTGAGGCAATACAGGTCTTGTTGCAATACCTTTATTTTAAAAAGTCTTGATACATCAGTTTTTAAAATGCATCATTCTTCAAAACCACACAAAAGCCACCACTTCAAAAGCCTCCGATTAATCTGAACACAATCAAGGGCATGTGAGATAGCTGCCATTTAGTTCAGTCAAAGCAATCCATGCCAACTGCAATAAACCCATCAAACTGTCATAGAGTCAAGCTGTGAGAAAAAGACTGGTGATTACATGCAATAGTTTCCTTCAGTGGTTTTATAATTTCAATTTTTGTAACATTTCAAGAGTTTCAATACTTATAGTAGCAAACCTTTAGTACAGAATATTTTCCCTGGGAGTAACTATCAACAACTTAGCCTATTGGTTTTTTCCCCATCACTGAATCAAGCATATAAGCTCATCAGACAAGAAATATTGTGATTACAGTTGTATATAAATTATTTAAAGAGATTCAGCCAATCAAAACAGATATTTAAGTACCTATTTTCTTTGATACGTGCATATAACTCCCATTAAAGGGACACAGTCATGGTTGAGAAGCCTGAAATTGAACCTATACCTAAAATTAAAATTACATTTTTTCCTTCACCCTGAAAGCCTTCTGTCCTTCAACAATGACCCTCTGGACAACAAAAAAGGAGACCTAATGCGCATATCCTGAGATGCAAGATGTAAAGTGAAAAATACGATGTGCTCATTATGATGATCAAGAAGCACAGAGAAGAATGACACCCAAGATTAAGGAAATGTAAGACAAACTATTTAAATTGTCCTTCCAAAAACACTGCATTATTTATGAGAATCCTTCAGGCAGATGGAATGTTGGAACCTCAAGGTGTGTTTTCCTCCCCACAGATATATTTTATGCAGCACAAATGCTGTTGGGAACTTCATCAGCACACTGCAAAGAGTATACCACATAGCGAGGGATGGAGGGGCACAACTTTGTGATTCTCTGCTCTACAAAGCTCTTGGATTAGCAGTATGTTCAAACGAAAGTCACTGTCAGATTTCATAGCAATAAAAAACCAGTAGGGATGAAAGAGTTTATGAGCTTTGCCCAGACTGTATCTTGCTGGAATTATTATTCAGCTGACTAAAATACTTGCTGTCTCAACCTTGAATACCAGTGGCTATGCCAGACCACTGATCTATGTTCTTGATGTTAGCACATCTATGTAGACTTAAAATGCCAGATTCCATTTCCACCAGACACCACTCTCTTCCCTACCTTTAATATGGTTTACTAGGACATTATTCATGTTCTGTAGTAAGGTCTATGAATGGACACTTAGGAAAAAAAGCAATTTTTCTTTTCTGATGTGAAGTTTTTAACAGAAAAAATATTTTCTGATGAGTTTGAGGGGAAAAAGAAAGATTTCTAAAGATTAAGGCTGTGTGGCCCTAAGATGGTTGGACTATGGCCTGCTAGGACGTAAGCAGACACTCAGCTGAAGCTGATGTTTTCATTCTGTTGAGCACTTCTGTGCTGGTGAGGGTTATAGCAGAAGGATATCTTACAAAATGGGAAGAGCAGATAAAAAAATACCCAAAAGTATTACTGAGAGTAAGGATAGTTATACTCATCAGGCACTTCAATACCAATTTAATTCCATTGCTTTCAACCACATTGCTGAACAATAGTCACAGAGGAAGAAAGCTGTTGTTCCAAGTGTAGTTCTGGGTGGGTGAGGGTAGGGATGGTGAGAGAATTTGCTGGGTCTAAAAAGGTCAGACATTTATGAATGTAGAAAAGAGAAAGAGCACAAGACAAACCCACCACTTTCAGATCGTTCATAATGAGCAGTGGTATTATTTAATGAAAGCAGTAACTTCTCAGAATCATATAACATTACCATGTGAACAACAATTAGCTGAAAGCGTAGCAAGTGCCATATGGATGTCACTAACATTGTGAAAAAGGGTGAGATAGAAGTGAGAAGGTAGTACACATATCCAAGTACTTCCATATAAGCAGGCTTAATAATTTCCATATCTGAATTAACTGCCTCCTTCTGGACCTTGGTAAATATTGCATTAGAGCTTTGTTTTGCTTATAGCATGTCTTTTTCATTCTTTTTTTGCCCTTGCTATTATTTTCCTTGCTTATAAAAGCATAACCAGATCATGATATTTCTACTAGGGTTCAGAAATATGTGTGAAGCATTAGAAAAAGAACCTGTAAGTGAATTATTTTGGAGTGGGATGAGGAATGCGATAAAGAACTCCTTAAAAATATGCTTTAAATTGACCTTTGAATCTTGTTCAAGTTTCTGTCTTGTATTTTTAATTTGTGATAACTGTTTTCTCTTTTTATATTTATCAGTTTTCCTAAGGGTTTCACACTTTCAAAACATTAATCCCTGTGATTCAGATACTGCTGTTATCATTTTGCAGAGTGTCATTATACAATATTGTTTAACATTTACATTGAAGAAAAAAACATTGTGTAATAATTTAAAGAAGGCTATTTAGAATTTGCATATTCTTTCTCTTCCCTTTCCCATTTTCCATTATATTCTATTTTAGTGATGATTTACAATCAGCTCCTTCTTTGGGAACATCTTCTACTAATTAATGTAAAATATGAAAATATTGACTTTACTTGCCAAAGGATTAAATAATTAACAAAGAGCTGACGTCTGGGTCCTTTTATTATTTGGCAAAAAAGCTTTGATGAGAAGAATCCTGTATAATAAAGATACAACTTTTTCTAGTTTCTTAACATTTTAAAGCAATTACACTCAAGACTGGCTCAGTATGAAACCATTTATTTTAAACTATCTAACTAAATCAGAATTTAAGGGGAAGGAATGAAAAAATAGAACATTACCTGATTTTTACTGCATTATATGAGTACGATTTGATAAAGTTAGTTTCCCACTTCAGAGTTCTGACCTTAACATGTAAATAACTTTTTCAACGATGCAGCTATTTTAGTTCTCATTGCTTTTCATTCAGCATAAGCATTTTTAATCTCCTCAAAATTTTGGAAAAAAAAGCACATGCCCTTTATATATTTTGCAAATAAATAAAAATCACTTAACGTTTATCGAAAATATGTAGTTGTAGATACCCTTTACAGATAAGTGTTCTTATTAACTATGTCTTAAAAACTGACCAAAGTAAGATTTTATCAATTTTCCAGTTCTCAATACAGAAATTCTGGAATCTTAAAGTACATAAAAAAAAGAACAAAGAGTAACTAATTGGCATAACATACTCATATTATATACGTAACCTCATAATAATAATATACAATACTTTCTATAAAGTCCTATAGAATTCGCTTTAGAAACTGCTCAGAGGCAGTTCTGAAGAGCAAAGGAGTCCAGGAAGGCTCAAGAATCTTCAAGAAGGAAATCTTAAAGGCACGGGAGCAGGCCGTCCCCATGTGCTGAAAGACAAGCCAGCGGGGAAGATGACTGGCCTGGCTGAACAGAGAGCTTGGGCTGGAACTGAGGGAAAAAAGGAGAGTTTATGACCTTTGGAAGAAGGAGTAGGCAACTCAGGAGGACCACAAGGATGTCGTGAGGTTATGCAGGGAGAAAATTAGAAGGGCCAAGGCCCAGCTAGAACTTAATCTGGCTACTGCCATAAAAGACAATAAGAAATGTTTCTATAAATACATTAGCAACAAAAGGAGGTCTAAGGAGAATCTCCATCCTTTATTGGATGCGGGGGGAAACATAGTGACAAAGGATGAGGAAAAGGCTGAGGTACTTAATGCCTTCTTTGCCTCAG
>NW_008795127.1:354781-445747 GCF_000699145.1 Aptenodytes forsteri | reverse complement strand
GGAGGTTGTAGTGAGGTGGGTGTCAGTCTCTTTTCCCAGGTAACAAGTGATAGGACGAGAGGAAATGGCCTCAAGTTGCGCCAGGGGAGGTTTAGATTGGATATTAGGAAAAATTTCTTCACCGAAAGGGTTGTCAAGCATTGGAACAGGCTGCCCAGGGAAGTGGTTGAGTCCCCATCCCTGGAGGTATTTAAAAGATGTGTAGATGTGGTGCTTAGGGACATGGTTTAGTGGTGGACTTGGCAGTGTTAGGTTAACGGTTGGACTCGATGATCTCAAAGGTCTTTTCCAACCTAAACGAATCTGTGATTCTATGATTTTATAATAGGAGTAGCATTTTGTATGTGACTATCTGCATAAAATAAGTATTCTGTTACTGTCTCAAATGGTTTTTTAAACCCCACTTTTTCAGGAACATCAAGTGCAAGAAATTTTCAAACAGCCAGTTGAAAAAAAATCTGTCAGACACAAATATGCTAAATTCTATTTGAAGAGTATATGCTGATGTCAAGAAATCCCTTCCAGTTTGGTATCACCACTTTATAGACTTATATGGTTCACACACTGGTTTGTTTTAGTGAGTTTCGACACTACCCGCTCAGAAATTCCCAACAGAAATTCATGTTGGGAAATATGAAGTGCAAGTCTCCAACATCTTTGACATTCCTTAATCATTCAACTTTGCATTAGGCAAATGAAACCAGGGTACATTTTACCAAATCATGTATGTTAAATTCTTAAATGGAGTGCACTCAGCTCTTCACACTATATGTGTGGATGACCACCAGCAGTGAAAGGCAGTGAAGAGTGAACCCCCGGGTCGCAGAGGAAAGGGGCTGGCAGCACGTAGACAGTTCTAGTTTTGTCTGACAAATATTTCCATAAGTTCAATTTCATATAATAGGTCTATGTAACACACTTTTAAAAATTATAAAAGAAAAAAAAATGGATGCCATATTGCAGGGAACACAGATAATTACGCAGCAAAACCAGCTGACTTCCTCCAAATGAACTGCAGGTGATTGTTACACCTTGCAAACCGATCGGGAGGTCTATCCATTTCATATTTGCTTGAGATATGCCAGTAATGAATAGCACAAGTGTTTTCGTAGAGTATCTTTCCCTTCACTAGAATCACAGTCTGCCTTTTATGGGAAAACTGGGTAAATAGTGAGAACAAAGAGGAAGTTGTCTTTTTATGAAGCACATTTTAATACGCACGGTACAGTGTGTTGGGTTGCTAGAAGTGCTTCTGCAGGAGGTGGCCACAGTGGGCTGCACTGGCTAACCTCTCCGGAGCCTGGATAAGAAGGTACAAATTAGAGCATTTCTACCCCTGGCTGTTCTAATCGAGGATGGCGCTGGAGCAGAACTGACCTCAGAATTAGGGATCTGTGACTAGCTTTCTGTCCTGATGAAAGGGATTATGTGACATGGATGCTCATGATAGCAGGGGACTGGGCTTAATGGCAGGAAGCTAAAAATCTGACCACCCAATGGGGCCTGTGCCTGTCCGTCTTTAGACGGCAAGAGAGGCTATCTAAAGAAAACCTGTGAAAATGCTTTGTATAAGCACAGTATGATTATACGATTTAAAAATGATTATAGCTGCTGTCCTACAATGTTATGCATTGAGACAGGTCTCTGAGCAATTTTTGCCCATTAAAAGCTGTCTTTATCGATGTCACTTCAGAACCCAAGCCTAAGTTTGTAAAATTTTGACAATGCTGTCTTGAAGGTCTTTTAAAAATTATTTATTTTAAATTAAAACATCTTAATATTTATTTTCACTATAATGAGTGTGCTGTGTTTACCTTTGTTAAAGAAGATTTGTGCTCCTTTAATAACATACTGTGAAAACCTGTGGTCTAATTTATCTCTGGATACAACTTCTCTGACTGCAGATAGGATAATATTTGCTACCATGCATACATGCAAGACATCAGGAGTGACAGTGGTTTTAAGAAACCAAAAAATTCACAGAAAATATGGGTCATCTGGTTAATTTGTTCATAGTGCCACTGGAATAGAAGCACAACAAACACAATTACTTTTGATACAATTTTGCAGCCTGGAACACTTCATATAGAAAGGAAGTAAGTTCAAAACATGATTTCTATCAAAAAATAAATGTACATTTTCTTTACTTCTTCCTTGCATTGTCATATTTTCTTTGACAAAAAAGGTGCTTCCAGTTTTGGAACAGAACAATGTGGAAAGAAAACTACCTTTAGAGGCAGATTATGCTGAGAGGGGAGCACCTGGTCCCATAGCTGAGAGGAAATACTCCTGCCCCAGGAATGGACCTTGCCCCACACGTCACTCCTCGCCGCCTCCCTGATTGTCCCGGTGCCGAGGGACCTGCCCGAGTGGCCCCCACCAGCTACACCTGCTCAGCGCCTACCATCAGCGGCCCCACTCTGCTCACCCTGGCTGGGCCCACTATTTCTACTACCATTAAAAGAGCATGGAAATAGTGGAAAATTTGTATACTGCAGCCAGCTTAGTAGTGGTGTGAGCCCAGCAATATTAGAAAAATCCTCACTGAAGTTAAAGTGGATCCTCTCCAATATAGCCTTCGTGAAGTATGGTGATAAAAACCTGTTCCTGCTTTGTGCAAGTTGAATTTGCCTTTAGGCACAGCAGGCTTACTAGTATTAGCACTACTACTAGCAAAGGTAGACAGGTGCTGCAAACAGGGAGTCAAAATCAAGTAAGTCTAAAAGATATACTATTCCTTCTCAGCATGAAGTGATAATCAGGAAATATCATGCCTGCCCTTTCTATAGTTTCTGTGAAGAAAGTAGTTTGGCTATATGAGCAGAAAGCAAAAGAATAGGTGCACACACCTATGACTATATTGTCCTCCAAAGGCACAGCAATAACTGGACTGCCACAATGCTTAGCAAAAAAATGAAATATGGTTTGGGAGTTTTAGTGCCTCTGAAAGCTTATCCTGGAACACTGATTTTTTTATCTCCCATCTCTTCCAGCTCTGTATTATACAGCAAAACAATTGTTCAGGCTTTCCTCTACAGCATTATTTCCCAGTAATATTTCTGTCTCCTAACAAGAGTGTAGAATATAGATTATAGTCCTTCCTGTTAACCTAAATCTAATACAACATATCTTTCACTGCCTAAAATGTCAATACAGCACAAAAATAACCCCAAGTAATTAAAACACCCCCATATGACTTTGTGCAAACAGCAAAAAAAGTATTTTTTCTTGCTAAGAAATTAACAGAAATAGTAATTAAAAATATTACAAGATAAAATGAAATTTTTAGTGAGTTTTTTTTTCACGAATTTGTTTACTACAGCTTAAGCACCAGTGGCTTTCCAAAGTCAGTCGTATTGCTAAAAAATTTAATGAAATTCGTGTTTGTTTGAATCAGGATTGAGATCTGCTTCTTTTTTTTAATATCCTTTATATTTAAATGAAAAGTATTTTAATGGTAATCTAGTAAGATCTACTTAAATAAAATCCAGTTTAAATCAGTACATTTTTTTGAAAACTCACTGTATAAAAGAATTTATCATCATTCTCACAATGCATGCAGAGGTGCAATTATAGATCAGATCTCCTCTAGTCAAAAGATTCACAGTCTTAGAGGTCTATATACCTTGTATTATGTTGACTATTCAATTGCAAGGAATTGTGTTAATTATGATTATGTAATATGTAGGCTTTGCTGGTATACAGATAGATAGTTTAGATAATGTATACAGCTGTCATCCACTTCCATAGAGACTAAGTGCTGCTACAATGACATAGTATACTAAGTGACCGCAGTAAACATTTTGGTCCAACCAAGGACCACATTTTTAATTTCTTCTTGTTACCTCTAGAAAGGATCTTTAGAAAATATAACGAATTATTAGAAGGCAAATACAAAACAGATGATTATGTGTAAATTCTCTTGTAAGAGGAAAGACTTCACAGCATTTGATTGATATCAGTGAATACTAAAATCCCTATGCAGCTATTATTCTGTTATTTCTAATAAACAAAGCAAAGATATCTGACTTCCCACAGCTGCATTGTGAACCAATTAGAATTAGATTAAAGGTCTTCTGTCTTCTGGAGCTATTCACTAGAAGTAATAAAACTGGTCTTATATATGTTTGTTTCCTATTTAGAACAGCATATAATATTTTCTTAATATTGCTACAAATATCTTTTAAGTTGTTTCGGTTTTGGAGCATAATTCTCTTTGACCAGCAGTTTTGCAAGACCTTTTGGAAAAAAAACAATGTTTTTTTAAAGAGAACACAGATAAAATATGTTTCTCCAGATGGCAGATATCAAAGATCCATTCACAATATTAAAAAGTTTCAGAAGCACATTTAAAACTTCATATGGTATGTATTTGAATTGCCTCATTTAAGAGCAATTTGTCCTTGAATGTCTACGGAGGAATGGAAAAATGCTTTACATCTGAACTGGATGAAAAGGAAGTGTGTCTGTATGTACTGTCAACCTTTGGAACTCATGGCGGCAAAAAATCATTGACATAAGCCTCAAATTGTTTGGTGTTTCAAAGACTGATCGATTGATTGATTGATCTATCTATCTTTTCGCAAAAAACAACACTCCTACTGCTTTAAGCAGGTGGCTTCCTTCAGTCATTTGCCAGAAATGTGCAGAACAACGACAACTTCACACTGTGTCTCCAAATTCATACAGTTCAATGTTTCTTTTGCACCGTATCTGATACGGTGTGAAGGTCCTTCAGGTTCTCTCATTGTTAGATTCTACAGATAAAAGTAATCATTTGAGCCACTCATGTGATAAACCAGCACTTGAAAGATTCAAATGTCAAGTTGTTTTCGTCACATCGACAGCAGGTCTTAGACTTAATCTTTCCTTGGTTTATGCCACTACTTTGCCTTTACTTTGCTGCAAAATGTGGAATTGCCTTGTATATGCTAATGGGAACTGCCTTGCCCATTAGTTCTCCAATTTCATCTATATTACCCTTCACCTGTTAGTGAACAAGGCAATGGCGCATATTATTCTCCCCTCGATGCACATCGCATTAGACTTCAGTGGAGAATACACCCCCCTTGTGTGTAACCAAGATGAGATTCATAGAGATTTCCATTTGTGTTTACAAAAGCATTGTTTCTTTACCATGCAATCTGTGCTTTTTATATTCATACAAGACCCACAGACCCAGAGCTTGGATCTGATCCCAGCTTCTCCTAAGCTCAAAGATGTGCGCATCCAGAGTTATGGCTACCTTCCACCACCTCCAGAATATCCAGCACTCCTTCTGATGACAGAGATCAATTTGCAAGTAATACCAAGTACTTATCACAAAGTACTTTGCTACAAATCAACACTGGGTGATCACATGCTTTTAACAGTCAATATATTTCCAAACACAAGCTTGTATAAAAGAATTCCTGAAACATAAAAATTCCCTTGTCCATATTTAGAACTTAAAGATTATCTATAAATGTAAGTTTATATATATTTTCATTCCTATAATTGTATGTCAACTTTTGAATTAAGTTAGTTAGCATTCTGATGAGTTCAATTACAGTTGATGATTCTGTGCTACGCTTTAAATACCGCTGTGAATTAGCACTGTATGCTTTCCAAAACACCATGATGTTATACAATCAGAAAAACAATTATGCATCAAAATGGATAGAGAACAATTGGCAATGACATTATATTTAAGTTCTGTTTGTCAACGATAGGAGGTAGTATAATAAATATAATCTGTTGTACATTTAAGTATCTGAAAGTCAGTGCTATGAAGAGATACAACCTTAACTTTACTATGAACTGCCTTTAAAATCTAAGTGCCTATTGCAACAGCTTACATTTTCAATGTCATGCTGAAACTTAGAAATATAAATTGTTATCTACCAACCTCTGAAACCAACAGAACTGTAATCAATTTTTTACCTGCGGTTGGACACTAGAAGTCATGGTAGATTTTCTGTCCTCTTTCTATAACTCTCTTGTTAAAATATTTAGGTGGCTCCCAGGGGAAATGCTATACTATGGCTAATTTGAACCTGTTCACATTAGAAAGTGAAAGAATGCTCTTTGTATCCTGTTAGTCACAAACATTTCCTAGTCTCATCCTGTCACTTCCCCATGGGGGTTCCTGGTGCCATTCTTGAACGTACAATACCCAGTTCTATTGAATGGCTACGGGGACTGCTTGTTTCATCCTTTTCATCTTTGATTAAAGTCTGAATACAGAAAATTTTTTTTACACGGTGTAGTTTCAAGTCTATAGGGACTATATCAATCGAGAAGATAATCTATATTCTCAATTTAATGTTCAGCAGATGCAGCCATGGAGGAAATCACCCCATAAATTACAGCATATTCATAACAGTATATTTTTGGTGACCATAGAACTATAAAATTGCTATGTATCCTGAAATGTGTTTATAACTTGGATTTATGATCTAATGTTTTTGACTGAAAGCTGACTTCCAAATGTACATTCAGTATTAATGCAATTTAGTGAAACTAACCTTAGAGAGGGTATTATAAATTAATAAAATAACTGAAAGGAAAATTTTAATGTACGGTGTAAGAACATACTACTTTGAGTTGCAGTACTCTGGTCTGAATCCTTCCAATGTCATAATCTGAGGATTTTATTTTTTATTAAAGCCATAAACATTCTGGCTAGACTTTTTTTTTTTTCAGATTTACAGATAAATTGTCGTGTAATGAAAAATGACAACAAACTACATGCCATTTGAATGAAGCTTAAAGATTGTTTCTCAGTATTTGGGTAGAATACTTTCTTCAGGCTTACAAGTATTAGGAATCCGCAAACACAGCTCTGAAATATCTAATGAGGTCTCAGTGACCTAGAAAATGCAGTGTATGGAAAGCAGCTTGAAATAGTGAGGTCTGTTCAGAGAGTAGCAAGTAACTGTCTTCATGGAAAGATAAGTATGGATATATTTGTGTGTGTGTGAAAGAATGGAATACCTGCTCTTTCAATTAACATTAATAGAGTTGATAGGAATTAGGAAAGCAAAGTGAAAAAATGAGTCTCACAACAATTACTATATTTGTAAATTCCCAGTACCCTTTTTCAAGTGATTAAGTGAGAATTTCATGCTTCATTAAAAAAAAAGTGTATAGCCTGATCTTCAAAGAGAGGGAAACAAGGATAGTAGAAGATGGAAGAAAGAGACAAGCTGAGGGCATATCTGCACACATGCCTGCAGACAGACCTTGGGTATACACGGCCTAAAGATCAAGGTGGCTGGATGCGAGAAAACTCTGGGAAACTGTGTAGTAATGTAGTGCAAAGCTCTGAGCTCATAAGACCAACTGAGATTCCTTTTTAAATGTTGTAGAAGTTCTTTTTAGCTACACTAATTTTTCTATTCATGCAGTTTGAATAGAAAACTGTTCAGCATCCCCAAATGAGAAATCACGTGATTTTTTAAATTTGTTTTTCTGGATTAAGACCAGTGAGTTTTTCAGAACTACTCATCTAGATCATGTAATTTAGTTTCTGTAAATAGTGAATTGGTTAGGAAGAAACTGTGGACAAATTGTCTAACAGTTGCAAAAAAATATCTGGATCTAGAGTGCAGATAGAGCACCATTATCCTTTAATGTTTGCCTTTGAGAAGTTAATTATTAGCTACTGGATTTCCTTGACTTTTTAGGCTGACATAATTATTTTTACTGAAGTAATATTTGGAGAAAATGAATACATAAAATAACCTGGAAATACACACACCGTTTTATTAAATCAGTCATCGTGCATGAATAGGCTAAATAAAAAAGATTATTAAATATTTCCTTGCTAGAGAATGAGATCACAACATTCAGATTTTGAAGGAATGGGTAAAAGGCAGATTTTGTAACCCATGGGACAGTAGTGAGGCCAAGAAAGCAACATTATTAAATAAAACAAATTATTCAGAACAAAGTAAATATATTAAAAAAGTGAACACCACAGACATCTTACTATTTCTACCTAATAGAACAGGTAACCTATCAACAGCAGTTCTTTTGGGAGTTTATGTAGAATAATTATAGTTCAGAATATTCATTTCCCCACCTGCTTTTACAGGCACAGATGAGTTTAATTTGGAGAATAAAAGGAGAATTTGGAGATAAAGAGCTTTATTAAATTGCCTAGAAAGGAAGTGGAAGATCCCTTGCTAGAGTTGGGAAAGCAAACGATAGATCCCAACAAGCTCAAAACTGGAAATTTAAGCAGGATTTTAGCTCCATTCACTTCACTGAAGAAACAAAGAGTAACAGCTTCGTCTCCAAGAGGAGTATGTCTGCTAGAGGTTAACTATTTCCTATTTGGATGAGAATTAAATTCTGCACTTTCCAAACAGGATTAAACAAAGCTAAAACAGGCACGATATATAATCTGCTCTGGCAGAAGGAATTGAGAGTGTTTATGACTGCATGTTCTTATATTCTACAACATAGGAATGGAGAACTAAAAGTGAAACATATAGGCAGAACAACAATTTCAAGCTTGTCTAACAAAGATTCCCTTCTTGGCCAAAGAGGAATTTGTGCCTGAAGTGCTTGGAAACATAAAAATCTAGGCCATCAGTTTAGACAACTGACTTAAGTATTCAGTGTAGGGATTTAAGCGGCACGGACTCTGGCAGGCACAGCAACCAAAGACCTTTATCGCTCTTTGTTAGCATCTTTTATAGCAAGCAGAGGTGTTCACGCGCTACCTACAGCTTGCAGAAAGGTTATAGCCTCATATTCACACACACCTATGCTCTAGCAGACTGACCCATTCTTCCTCCTCCTTCGTTCTCCTGCAAAATGCCTTCATGGCCTTTATCTTGTTTTCTCCTTCCAGCTGCAGCACATTCCTTTTCCTCCTTTCAGCTGCAGCATATCTTCTGTTTACGTGCCTTCTCATGCCAGGTGGTACAATGTTTACTCATTAAAGTCAAACTCAGGAGATTCCCATCCCCACAATTCAGCTGCTAGAATTTTGTATTCATAAATTTTACATTTTGCCCTAAAGTTTCACAAGCAAGGCCACACCACAAGTTCTTCCATCCAATTATTTTGTCTTTGGCAGTGGCCAAAAGGACATGCAGATGTAAAGGTTTAAGAACAGCTGTATTAGGGACCTATCTTTTCATGATATATTGTGAATCACTAGCAAGTGCTGCACTTTTCATGACAAATCACTCTTCATTTCTCATGGGTTATATCCTGAATTCTGTTAGTACCAATGTCTATGTGGAACACCTCTAAGCAGATAACAATTGACAACAAAAATGAAAAAGTCAGGAAAAGAACTGCCTATAGTTTGCAAAGTCATACTGAAAGAGATATTAGTAAATATGATTTTTCTACTGTTATGACAATACTAGTTGGAGCAGGAGAAGCAGAAGTGGTTGCTGTGAAACAGGTTTCTGAAACTTTCAGTTCCCAAAAATTCTGTGTATTAATACACAGTTTAAGTATGTAAGATATGTTAAATACATAAGATGGTAAATCACACAAAATAGGTATCCTGTAGCCACAAAAGTACACTCCATGAATTTCAATTTTGCAGGCAAAAAGTACCCAATCGAAGAATCATACCTAAGAAACTGTAACAGTGGAAAAAGGCACTTAGCTTGTGATTTCAAACAATCAAAGGATGATTATTTAATGACATAAACTCAGGAAGTCTGATGCAAAGCCTCTCTTTACATAGCCGGCTTCTTGAAATTAAGTACTAACCATACAGTAGTGGTGCAAATAGGCAGTCTTTTAAAAAATGGTATGTTTTCATAGCCTGCATGGAACAGGAGAAACAGCACATTCTTTACATCTTGGGAGTTCACAGAAATCCCTCAGCAATAGTCAGAGGACTGCAGATATCTATGCATCTTGTCCAGCTTCACTAGAGACTTAGGTCCACCTCACAGGAACACAATGACCATAATAGTACCCATCACAGAAGCTATTCTCCTCAATTGTACAGGCACAGTGAAACCATGGGGCCAAAGCTGAGCTTTGAAATGGCTGTAAAATTGCAATCGATGAGAAATATTTGTGCCATAATTTAAAAACCAAGGAAGGAATGGCTGCCCTGGTGTCAAGACAGCATGTATACACTACTAAAACTAAAACATCTCACCTGGAAAACTGAAATGCTTTCTTTGTTAGACAACAGGCTGCACTAACAACTCTCGTATTTTCCTGTTATCGGGGATCTTTTACTGAAGTACCAGATCAAACTTTAAAACTTGCTAACGAAGGTCAGAAAACAGGGAATTTTTTTTTTTTTTGTAGGAAGTGTTCAATAATTTCCTTCTGGTACATGCTGATATATTTCTCCTGTTAGAGAATTGAAAAATAAAAATAACATTGTCATTATAACCCCAGTCAACATAAACTATGGAAAATGATGCTGCAATATGTCCAATATATGCTTCCCACTGTGAAACAGTATCCTTCTTAATCTTGACAATTTCAGCAACCATGTTTACCAGGCTTTTCAAGAATAAATATGAGGACGCTTACTGAAAAGAAGCTACAGAGCACAACTAAGAGAAGTAAATCTTTACTGACAGTATGGAAATTATTTAAAGATACCATACTGGAAATAAAACAGGTGCATATTACCAATCAAAAAAGGGTTAAGGAGGTTATGACAAAGAAGGAAGTACCCTTCAAGTACTTGCGATCATATTAAAATGAAGAAAATAGAAAGGACAATGAACTCTGGCAGATTAAACATAAAAGCATAACCAAACGGTCTAAAAAGGGAGCTTGAGGAGCAACTAGTAGAAGAAATAAGTAATAATAATAAATCTTCCTTGAAATGTATCAGGAGAAAGACACATGCCAGAGATTCTGTAGTGCCAGTTAATGAGGAGGATACAAAAGGAGCGCCAGACAAGATAAGGCCATTCCAGAGAAACTAAATTAATTCCCTGCATTCATTGTGGAAAAAACTAGGAACAATCCCTTGCTAACCCCTGTCTGACAGAGAATCATCAGAGGATCTGACATTACAGACATTGTAGAATTTATTACAGAAAACATTGACAAAAATGAAAAGCAATAAACACCTGGGGCCAGATGGTATTCATTCAGGGTTTCTAAGAGAACCCAGAGGTGAAATGCCTGTACTATTAGTGACGGTATAAAATCTCTTTCTTAAATCTGCCTTGATACCAGAGGACATGAGGGAGGGGAGGAGAAATCTGAGGAACTGCATACTTATGCGTAATCCTGATGTCTGTGCCAGGTAAAAAAAGATTCTGATTAATGGTCACATGAATAGATGTCTTCTACTTGGGAAGCATAGTTTTTGCAAAGGCAAATCCTGAAGCTCTTTGGAAGAATCATGAAGCATGTGTATGATCCACTTGAGGCACAGAGTGGTCCAGCTGAGATAACATTAATCTCCAAATGACTTTTGAGAAAAATACATTACCAAAGGGCAAGTTAAGGTTAGCAGCAGTCAGAAAGTAATCCAAGTATTAGGAATAGACCACAATGCAACACAATGAATATCATTGTACTATTTTCATTGTACCCAAAAGGTATTGCTCTGCCACACCTTGAATGCCATGTGTATCCCCCATCTCGGAAATCTCAGAAAGGTTCAGAAGGGAGTTCAATAACTATCAAAAGTATGAAAGCGCTGCTTTATGGGGAAGAACAGCATAGGCTAGTGTCCATCCATTTGTTAAAAGATGTATTTGTATAGATTTCAGAAGTCTACAACATCAAAAGAAGCATTGAGATGGTGCATAGACACTGGTCATCTCTTACAATACAAGAACTGGGGACCAGTAATGAAACTAGAAAGTATATTCCAAACAAAAGGAGAGGATACTTATGGAAGTCCTTGCTAGGGAAGGCTATACATATGCAAAGTCTACATGGGCTCAAGGGGAGACTGGAAAAGAGAGACAGAAGAAAGACCCACGAATAACTAAATGCATACAATCATATCTGTCTCTGTATGATTCTAAGCTTAAAACAGTTGGTAACTGGGAGAATATTAGAGGAAGAATCACATGCCTGCATAGCTCTTCTTCCCTGTGTATCCATGCACGGCCATTCTTAGTGACAGACTCATAGGTTAGATGGAACTATTGCCTGATCTGCTGTGGCCACTGTTATATCCTTAAGAGTTAAAGCACTTCCAGTAATGTGCCATACTGGAAAGAAAATGAGCTGTTTTAATTATCCCATGCAATTTCAGTGGCTACCAGCTTCACTGTTTCTTGTAAGCTAATTCTCAGGTTTGAGATGTCACGTATGAACCGCTGCTTTCTTTAATATGCAAGTAGTTCCATTTAACAGTAAGTGTTTTCTTTAGTTAGCTACTGTATTGCAATGATTTGATATGCCAAATTCTTCTAGGTTCTTTATTCCCTTGGACAGCTGCGTAAGCTTTCCAATCGCTTGCATAGCTCAGCTATTACAATTGTACAAATATTATCTATTTGATTTTAGGGACGTTTTTAAAAGTAATTGTCAAACAATGATCATGCTTTGATTAAATAAATATTGCTATTGTGGCACTAGTTAGGACATAATTTAAATTTGCCATGAATAATTTGTTACCATATCTGTCATCCGAACTCTGATTTAAACTGTGGATATATTTCTTGGAAAGCCATCCCATTTTGCAAATTTGACATCAACAGCTGTTTCATGACTGTATTTGACATTGTTTCATGAGTGTTATTTGACATTGTTTCTAACTTTATTTTATGCCAACCACATTTACTCTAAACTGCTTATTACTTTATTGCTGAAAATGGCAACACGTATTTATTCAGCTTTTTACTTTAGAATCAGCAGGCTATCACTTGCTTATTAATCAAATCCAACCTTGAGGATTATAGCCACCAGTTTCAAGTTTATTTAATTGCTGCTACTCAGAAAATGAGAACTTAGTAATGCTGTTACATTTACATCTTTGATGAGCTGCTTTTTTACAGGCTTCATTATGTTTGGAAAGAACAGATTTTTTTTTTTTTTTGGTCCTTTCTCACTGCATATAATATATCTTACACTATTCTAAATCCTTTTGAAATGTTAGTTGTTACATACATACTAAGTGCAAAAATGAAATATCAGTTTTAGGAATTAGGGACAAAACATTCATTGGCTAAAAAAGTTCAGGAAAGTTGCTAAAGCATCTCTGACTTAAAAATCAGACCTACAACAATTTCTTCTCAGGTGGGAAGAGTGTTTATCAATACAAAAGGATAAAAAAGAAAAGAGCTGAGATTTGTTTCTTCGGACTTTTCTTCCCAGTACTGTTGGGTGCTGAGACCCCCATCAAGGGCCCTTCTACTTTCTCCCAGATTCCCTGCAATTTATGAGATTATAACGACAGTTACCCAGTTATCAATATGGGTAAATAAAATTACATGAAACAGAAGAAACTATGGCTATGTCTTCATACTAGTGTGATCCCATAAGAGTAGATTTGTAAAGCTCAGCTATGGGTACATCATCCACACTACACGTTTCAGACTGTGCTATGGACTATCTTTAGTCTTGGTCCCACAGAATAAATGTCTAGGGATTGGAGCAGATTAGGTATACTGCTAGAAGCACATCTTCAAATTTTGTTTTAATCAAATGATACCCAGTTCATGTGCTGTGAGATTGCTCTGCAACAAGAAGCAAAGCATTTTATGAGTGGCATGAATGAGATAATTTTGGAGTCCCAAGCAGAATCAGATGGAGACTGAGCTCATGCACATAGTAAAAAAAAAAAAAAAAAAAAAATTTTTTTCTTTTTTTTTTTTTTTAGTGTAAGTTTGTCCCCAGCAGGATCAAGTGGGAACTGGGCTCATGCACAAAGAAAAAAAAAAAAAAAAAAAAAATTATGTTCTTACTGTTATTCTTCAGTGCTAGCTATGTATTTTGCGAGAAAGCAGGATATACTGCAAAGAGCTGTCGCACCCTCTGATCCTCCAGTTCTATAAAGAATACTATGCTTAGGACTTGCATGTATCATGGTGATCTCTAGTATCTCCTTCGATGCCTCCTTATTAGCCTTAAGGTTAACAGTCTAATGTGAGTTTTCTATGACTGACCAGTACCCAACCCCGTGGTTGGTTTTTTTCCCCCAAGTTTTCCTATACAATGCTTATATTACTTTTCTACAGTCACCCGTGCATTTTGTTGTCTATCTCATTAAAATCAGATTATAGAAGAAATTAACAGCTCTTTGCCAGCACCTTCACCAGAAAGAGGATAATATTATTCTTAGAGATGTAAGTCCAGGCCGAAAGTTGTAAAGAGAAAATTACAAAATTTCTGGATTCTCATCCTCTCCCCCGACCTAAGATAAACCAAAAAATCCTTGAGCTAAGCTGCTATTTTTTCGCATTATGCATGGAAAATTTCTCCCACTGATCTATTAGTTCAGGAAATAGGAAGAGGGAGATGGGTAGAAACTGTTTTTACATTCACTAATAGCAGAGATCATGTGAGAATGCTGCAAGCTGCAAGTCTCAAATATATGCTTGAATATGGAGTACCACAGATCTTAATTTTCCCAGATCTCAGCACTACAAAGGAAATGAAAAGTAAAGTGAAAAGCATTAGGCAGGACTTCATAATGGAAGGAATTGAGGCAGCAGTACTATTCATTGCTAAGCTCTTGGCTATTTTTAAAGGAAAGGCTTATATATTCTGAGACCTGAAAGCAGCCTGCAGCCTGCTAGAAAGAATGAAGGGAGATAACAAAGTCCAAACAGGGTACTTTGATTGACAGCATGCAGACTGGTCCATAAGTACTGAAATTATAACCAATATTTCATATAAAGTCATATGGAAAAATACTGGACTTGTTCATACAAGTTTTAAGAGTTTGTATATGTTAAGAACGAATGTGATTTATAATCATTGTGGGATGCTGCTCTTTTTAATGGCATGCTAAATGACTGGGGATGAAGGACTCCTGTGTGAAGTTTTCATGAAGTCATTTGCTCGACCCTTAAATATCAGTGCTGAAGTATTTTGTCTGATTCAGTTTGGAACTGTGTTAACTCCAAACCCCAATCTAAAAATATTTACAGTGATGGAAGATATTTTCATAAGTAGAAGAGATGTTTCATGTTTTAGGATAATGAAGAAGGGAAAAAGATGTTGGACTCAAGTTTACGCTCTGTTAGGCCCTGTCTAGACCAGAGTCAATATAATTCAAATAAGCTGAAGGTTAACAAACCACGTTAGCAGATCCAATGTAGTACAATTCTCCATAAGTAGCTCTATGCCACTGCAATGGGAGCGAATCCTTAGCCTATTGCTGTCTTTTCACTCCCACAAAATATTTCATGTTATATTCTTTCTGAATGATCCCATTCTGCTTGGGTAATTTTAGATATCTACCCCTACCTCTATTTTTGTTAAGTCCACATAGCCTGGTATTTTTCCTTTTGTAGTTCCACACTGTAACTTGCACAGCTTTTGCCCCATCCTGTACTCGGGTTTCTCTCAGGTTTTTATACCATGTTAAAAAGCCTCCCAGACATATTAGAGAAAAAGTGGATGGAAAATAAGGAGAATGGAAATTCTGCCTGTTCAGTTAAATTTAATAGAGACATATAATATAAATTTTGTGAGATGTAACCCCTATGTATTACAATCAAGTCTGTATCTTTGGGTTTTTGTCTTGTGCAGCCACAAACAAAGGTTTGCCACAGTTTCTTGGTTATAGTAGAGAACCTACACTTCAAAAATGAAAAAATATACGTTAGCCAAAGCACAGTTTATCATGTATATTGGAAATGCCCTCTTCCTATAAATCCTTTGAGAATTTATAAAGGGGAAGAAGTTTTCCAATAGCATGTTACACATGAAAGCACAATCACTAAAGGGAACGCAGGCTACAAAATACTAGATTTTTCTGCAACAAAACAGGCTTCTTCGTTATCTCCACAACTAAGCTTACAGATAGGCATGGCTGCCAGTTTGCCAACTTACAAAGAGATGAAATAAGTCTCCAGCATCATTATTATAGGTCAATGGAATATAAGCCAAAAGCAACACAGGATTTAGGAAATGGATGTTGATTATAAAAGAGCCACTCTAATTTCCTGTGGAGTTCTTAAATTAGCTCATCCCATATGCATACTGGTTCAAACTGAGAGTTCTGCAAGATAAGCACTTTTACATACTTCATTGGTAAGTAACTGATTTTGTTCTTAGAGAACAAAAACTGTGTTGAGTTAATATTATAATTGTGAATTTATGCTACAGGAAAGGCCAGCTATTTGTTTTCTATCTGTCTTGCTGATTCTTAGATGAACTAAGCTGTAGCATTTCGATGCAGCCAGGTTTTAATATAGTCTCAAATATAATTATTAGCACAAAATGGAAAACACACTTTATTCTTAATGCATGTTTATAATTCCTATTAATTCTGATGACAAAATGCCTGTGTAGTCAGAGAAAACTTAGCCCTGTTTCTATCTGGAAAAAATAATAGTTTGCAGATCAGAGAGGCAGTTAAATAGAGCGCGCCACATTAGTATACATTTTGTAAAATTCTCATTTCCTGCACCTGAAAGATATTCATTACCTTCTATTGCCAAAGCTTGGGTCAGCCAAAATATTAAAAAGAAATATATAAAGCAGTAAAGCATTTGTAGCACTTATTTAAAAACAAATAAAGTTTGCAAGGCAGATCAGACTGCAGTATTCATAGCGCTGTTAGTAACCTCACAGCCACTAGAATCACATACTTCACACAAAATTATTCAGAGAAAAATTTTTTACAATATTTTTAGGTAACAAAGGACATTTCTGGTCATCGCGTGAATTCTGTGTGACTCAAACTCTGACACAAACTCAGGATTTTCTTCTTTGTACTAAGTATGGGAAAGCCTGCTCCTTTGAGAGTTAGAATAGCTTTCGAAGACTTCTGATTTAAATTTCAAACTCTTGATCATAGTCAGGGAGTAAATGTGTTTATCCTGGAATTGGAAATTGGGTTCTTTAGCTTTATACCAAGTGAAAATATTAAGCATTTTGTTGTATCCACTATGTGAGCCAAGTTCCCCACTGTGCCTTCAAATCCACAGTGAATGAACCATATTTGGATCTGCTTATCAGAAGGAGACATTTAGAAAGACAATGAGCCTGTCCTGCTAGACGGAGACTCCTGATGCTTTTAGATAGGCCTGCGGTGAACTGCAAAATGGGCCCTAAAATCAGGCTGACATGGTCGCTTAACAAGCTGTGGTATTAGCTGTTGGCTCAGAGAATTTCTGGTGTCACCCACAGGGCTGATGATGGCAGCCATCATAATTAGAATGCATGAATCAAAAACACCAGGTGAAGATTTTGCCTTGGAAGAAAGAAAAGACAGAAGGAGGGAATTACCATGCCCTTTGACTATTAAGCTGCTGCATGCAGCTGGATCAGTGACCAACAGTGACTGGGCGGATTATGCTATGGAGATACTTGCTATAGCCTTATACTTCCCACACCCAGTGGCTGTCAAAGCAAATGCTGTGAACAACTTCAAAGACAGTGATACAAGAGGCTACATGGGGGAGAAAGGTAAGCCCACTAAAGACGGGGGAAAAAAGAGCCTAGGCTTTTCTTTGAGTTTAGCAAACAATTTCATTTAGAATTGGTTTATTTTATTAATTCTATCACTCCAAATTCGTCCCTAAAAATGCTAAACTCTGATGTTTGCTGAAGTGGAAAATCTATGTAATCTTAACTGATACGACCTTGAAAGGGATTTGCTGAACTTTTGTATGATTGGATTTTTCCCAACCTTTGTAGACTCTTGATTTTAAAATCTGCCTAACAAAAGCTCTGCCAGGAAAGCTGTTATTACAAAGATGCTTCTCAATAGGGAGAAGTGGGCTAATTGCAAGCTCTTCAGTGAAATAAAGGAAGGTTTTGCAAACAACTACAGAATTGACAAAATGCACCACGTTGCTGTTAACAGAAACTATGGGGGAGAAACATCAGAAATGGCAAAGATGTCTAATATAAATAGATGCTATAAGACTAGCTAGAAGAGGCTATACAAGATTTCAGATAATTCATAAACAGTAATTGCTCGTCTGACCTTGATGTGACTACAGAAATTCCATTAACTCACAAATCTTGACATTTAATTACATACTAAAAAATATTCTCCCATTTATTTTGACAGGGTCTACAATAATCCTGCATTCGACTTTTATTCATGTTTTCAGCTGCTTTCCCCACACCGCAATTTATTCCCAAAGTCACAAATAAAAAACGTAATATCAGACTATAATGTTACCTAGAATATTCTTTATTTCTCTCTAAAATTTGAACTGAAACACTGTGAAAAGGTGGGGTTCACAATGACATGATGTCCTTCACCTGTTGTATTATGCAGTTGAACTGAACCTCCCTGCAGATCATTCACCTGAGATAGCAAAAATTCACTGAGGAAGACTGCAGTAAATTATTTCATACAGCAGTTTAAAACTAGCCAAACAATAGCAAGCATTATAATAATAGATATTAAATAGCAAGGAAAAAAGCTTACTATATTTAGAAATGCTACAGTAGTATTTGTAAGTCAATATTCATCTATAACAATTAAAAAAAAGGAAAATATAATCCAGATATTGCAGCCAAGCTGACAATTGGTGTGATGAAATGTGCTGTTTTAAGTGCTAATGAAGAAGGTTTTGGTTTTTTGTTCATGTGGTCTAAATAAAGTAGGCTCTAGGGAGGTAAAAAATCAGAATACTGCATATTAAGTGTATAAATATACTCTAGAACTGGATTCCAGCAATATTTGAAGTGTTTTTTCCTACTTTCATGCAATTGCCAACCAGAGCAGGGATTTTTTCCTCTTTATACTTTAAGTTCAATTTTGAGGCACTTGACTATTCTGTATTAGTTGTACTGTCTGTGTCTACCTACTGTTTGCCTCACCAATTCACAATCACCATATAAAACCTTTCAAGTTAAATACTGTACATTTCCTGCCTCAGAACAAAAGCTAATCTTGTTGTTGACAATTTCTTGACTTTAAGTAATGATTTCACACCATCATTTGATTTGAAAAAACAACAATAAAAAAAGCAAAAAATTAAAATAAATATTTTATCATCTTATATGAACCAGGAAATATCATGGTTTTCAAAAGCAGTTCAATTATATATACTCATCATTGATATCTACCCAAACTATTATGCGCATAACATGTGAAACAAATTGCACCTAGCTTTTTTTTTGTGTACTCAGCAGTCTGGCAGGAGCAAAACAGTTTCTAGTAGTTCCTTACTGCAAAAAAAGCATAATACAGAATCCTATAGGATTCCCGCAAATGTTATCACTCAACAGCCTGGAACTAGGTCATAAACTATATTTGCAAAATACACTGAGAACATAATACTGTACTTAAAAGATCCATAATAGTATACGTATGTGTATGTACATACTGTAACAGACCGATCTGCAAATGTAATATTTTATGGCTTACAAAATTTTTTATGCTTCATCATTATTCCTCAAAAGAAACAAAACATTTACACTGAAAGCATCTATACTGCACCTGCATGTGTGTGTATATATATATACAGACACTAGTAGATATTTCTTTGTGTTAAACACGTAGTTAAATATAAAAACAAACAGACAAACAAAACATTTACAAAACTGAAATCCTTCATTTTCTTGGTTCTCCTGATCACATTACCCTCTTATCTTCTACTTTCTGGTAGAAGCTACATCTCAAATTTATTTTTTTGCTTGATTCTGTTTCTTTATAACAGCCCTAAGACACTCCTCCTTTCTGAATCACTGAGAAACGAACCCTTGACTTCTTCATTGGCTTCCTGTGATCCTCTCCCTCCAGCCCATTTGAAATCATTCGCGGCTCACATCTCTTTAATGTGTATTTACATAGCGCCTTCTTTTCTCCCACCATAACAAGGTAAGTTTTCTCATTTGTGAAGGATCTCTCTCCAGCTATAGACCCCTGTAATGCCCTCCCCAGTCTTGCATCGGTGCTTGCTTTTCCCTATTTCTGCAGCACAACCGAATAGACAAAAAAAGCACATCTTTGCCTGTGTGTGAAAGTTACCATTCCTTAGCTTATTAAAACAGTGCTATTAGCATTATCAGCAATGTTTTATCTTTCTTTTGACCAGTTCAAATCATTATATAGTATGACAGCTCTATTAACTTCAATACACTTCTTAGTTATGCCAGACAAGCTCTTCCCAGGTTTTTAATAGGAAACATTAGAGCTAAGAAAAAGAACACAGAGCAAATAAAATTGCCTTTTTTCCCCCCATCAATTGTGTTCTCAAGAACAGTTTCCATTTATACTCGTCTAACATCCTGTTTCTTTCCTTCCAGGTTTACTGTTATTTTGGACTCTGACCCCAACAAATACTGAACATGCCTTGTATTTGAGATCAAGCCCTTTAATTGTACACTTTGGGGCGAAGCTAGTAAGTTTTCTTATTTACTTGTTTTCTAAACACTTCAGCACTGCAGCATATAAAATACCATTTGCTGCACAGTATTTTGTGTGTGCAATTATTTTGTGTTTTTAAACACATAATTTGACAGCCTGTTCTTCATAATTTGGTCCCTTACATTCCACTGGCTCTTGGAACTCATCTCCCAGGTGAAAAGTAAGGGGGTAGACATCAACTAGATGAGATCAGATGCATAAAATATAAAAAAAGGCACGTGACTACTACTGTTTAATTGATTTTGGCACATCATAACAAGAACAGGCATGGTTCACATTACACCTTTCCTTTTTTCTCCTACACTGGTCTTGGAACCTCTTGAGGAGAAGAGAATATTCAAGGCTTCCTTCCATCCTCTTTTCAACGTGTTGGTAGTTGCTGAGTTTGTAGTTTCTGCTCTATCTGCTAGTGTATGACTGTCTTCCTGAAATCAAGTTCTTTGCTGACTTTTGCAATCAGCACATCCTCAGGAATATATTGACGTCCCTCCTACTTCCCTCTTCAGAAGAAAAAATTAGGAAGGAAATCCTGCCCTGCAGATCCTTTTCTCTCTGTCTCAGACAGTGAGGGAGAGAAATAGATGAACGCAGTCCAGCAGATTTCCTTGCTTTTCTCAGCAGGGAGGCTTGCACGTGATCAGGCATAGCAGGAAGCGTGATTTCCACAGGGCCTCAGGCAGCAGCCATATTTCACAGCAGGGGATGAATCCATGGCCACTTCTGAGGCTACAGAACTGTGCATAACACAGGCCCCTCATTATAAGGTTGGACAACCCTCTGGAGACTTTCTGCTGTTGCCATATTAACAAGAAATGAGCGGTTTGTGTATGTCACAGGAGCGCTCTGTTAAATTTTACTGCCTTGTATTACGCAGAGTTGTATGCGTGCATTTCTTTTCTGATAAGGCATGAAGGAATTGAAGGGGGAACAAGGATTTACTGTATGAGACTTCCAGCCCCGTGTGCGAGGCAACACAGCTTGTGACAGGCATGGTGACATCACCGAGCTGGAAAATAAATGGGAGCTTGAAGTTCAGCTTATTTTTCAGCTTTATCTTGCACGTTTCAGAAGTTTCTTCTACCACTTTCATGTAATTCTCTAGTAGATTTCTATCACATAGAGTCACTTTTAACAGATTTGAATTTTTTTGATCTTCAATAAACTCTACTCTGCTCCTTTGAGAAAAATCTTGGTTACTTTGAAGATATTTCTCTGCTTGCCTGCACTCTGTGAAATTCTTTCTAAAACAATAAAAGTTCTAAGTATAAATTAGTGTCCTAAAAACGACCTCACAGGTAGATAGATGACCATGCACCATGCCATATAAGTTATAAAGCACAGACTGAATGACTACAGATTGCTAGACTATTTAATTTTCATGTGCTAAATGTGAAGTCCAAAAGAGAAATACACATATTTTGGTTCCTTAGGAACAAACACTTCATGAAATCGAAACCAGTTACAAGAATAACGTTAGGGAATTGGAATTAAACTGAAACTGTTAGTGATAATTAGGAAAAATTGATAATTAAAAGAAACATGGGTTACAAAAAAGATAAGAGGAAAATATACAAAGGAAAAAACTATGGCCATCAGAGTTAAACATAACAAACAAAAATGTCAGAATTATTCAATAAATAGTTTCATTCTGTATTTAGGCAGAAAGCTCATGATATACATGATGATGGTAATGAAATCTCTCCCCTGTCAACAGTAACTAGAGATAATGTTTAACACAGTTCTTAAACCCATCATTTTAAAATCAGAATGTCAGATAATGTAGAAGAGTTTTCAAAGAATTAAATGATGAGTTCTCTGGATGAATATAACAAATGTTTTTTCAATATGTGTTGGAGTTGATTGGGCTGAACTTTTTAGAGTCCACAGTCAAAGAGGTATGTCAAGATGTGAAAGAATCGCTTGGAGAATCCTTGTAAGTATGGGCCTGTGACCTGTCAACAGTGCCAGGTAAAACACTGAAGTTTTACAGGGATTATCAAAGACAAGAAGGAAGATAACATAGCTGGAGTTAGTCAAGATGGGTTTACAAAGAATAGGTTTTATCAAAACAAAGCCATCAATTTTTCATATCCTTACATATTTGATTGATAAGAATTTTACTGTGAATGTAAGAGTTTTTTACTTCAGTGAGGCATATAACTTGATTATGCAGGGAATCTTGTTTACTCAAAGTAAGACCATATACAATCATTTTCACACATATTTAATGGCGAAAGTATTGGTTAAATAATCAATCTTAGAATGAGAAAAAGGGAGTCATTACCATGCAGATGGTGTCTAAACTTCTACTTTCCCCCTTACCTACATTTATTATTTTATAGCAGTGTACAATGGGAAAAGAGATGGATTCAAATATCAATAAAGTTATGTAACTGATCTAATAATTCTTGACCAATTTTTATACAATAGCCATAAAAGACTTCAGAAATGAGACTGCAATTGTTTAGTCTTTTGCTCTCAACGGAATTGTTGTACTACTTGTCCTTCCTGATATTAAGAACTACTGCAAGTGCAGTAATCAAAAACTATCTAATGATCAACCTACGACATTTTAACTTAATTCATTATCTATCAGATGAAAGCTTGCCAGGCAATTGAGAGCACACCTCAGTTCGCCAACATTTTTCTGATACTCCTTATGCCCAGAAACCTGTGACTGTCTGTTTTCTACCCATACTTCAGCACAGAGCTCATTCCTTCATTCCTTGCCCTTTCAACATTCTGTTGAAGTTCAGTAAAACTTAGGTAACTCAGAGCATAATGATATTTTAAGGAAGAAGCCTGGCAAAATGTTTTTATTTCATATTGTACAAATGGATAGAGTTCAGGACTATCTACCTTTGCTTATCCTTCTTATTAGCATTTGCATGTGATAAAGAATACTTTTGTTAGAAATTTATAATGTAGATGACATAAATGACATCATACTTAGATTGTATTCTTTTTTAATATTGCTTTAAGGCTGAGTTGTAGTATTTTTCCCAGGGTGAAGATGAGGAGTAGAAGTAACTCTATTAAACCCTTTAGTAACAAAGAACAAGAAAATAAGGAAAAACTAATAAAAAAAAAATTAGCGTTGTATGTAGAAGTACTAAATTAACAGTGTAAAAACCAGAATGAATCAAGAAGTCTTCATCTTTGTAGAATAACAACAATTCTAACTCAAGAAAATAGGAGGGAGAAACATGGAGAGAGAAAAAGAAAAAAATGGAAATAAAGAAAAACAAGGAAGGTGGAAAGATGGGTCCTGGGCCTTTTCCTCTTTTTACTCCTTCATGTGCTGATGTTTAATTGCCCAGACAACTGTGACTGTATCTCCCACTATAAATATCTTCTCTCCTTCTATCACATCATAATAAACCATTTGATAATTGTCTTTTGTTCAAACAGCCATTATAACTAAACCGTATTTCTAGCCATCTTACAGTCTTCATTTTACACAAGTGAGATGCGTGCAGATGCGTTTGTCCTAAACAGCTCAAATTACTGTCAGCTAATGGTATTACAGGGCTTTGAAATTATATTTAGGAAAGTGCTCTACAGGAGCATTTGACTGCTGGGTTTGTCTTTTAGTCCATTCTGAATTGACAAGGCTCTGCTATCATAATCTGAAAAGGATTCCTGCATAGCATACAGACTGAAGTCTAGGTAAGTATCCTCAACAGTTAATCTCCTCTACCTTTCAGTTCTTAAAAAACTTTTGTTGCAATTAGGAAAAACATATCCAAGCTTTATTTGAGCAAAAGTTTTCCACTACACTGGTAGTTTCTTATGAAAATACAGTGGGATATTTAACAACTGCCTTTTTTTTTTCTTTTCTCAATGAAACCTGCATGATGTCATGAATTTGGGAACAGAGGAAATGACAAGACATCTGAGTTTAAAAGTGGAAAGTAACAGTGGTTATTTAAGAAAAATACCTAACTCTCCTCTCTGACTAAAACCACACAGGAATGATGCAATTCTAGGACACAATAGATGATGATATCATGTTTTAAAACATGAAGTTTCCCAGTTTTAGCTGTATTTTTCTGCCAGTGTTAAATGCTCAATTCTTATTTCCAGACATGTAGCATTTAATTAAACACTGTATCACAAATCTTAAATTGAAAGAAAAGGTGCTAAGAAATAAAGACTGACCATACATTTCATAAAAATACATGTCTCTAGTTGATCTCTTTATTAAGATTGAACAAAGGGAAACATGCAGTTGAGATTTTGATTACTGTTCAGAATTTTATATTTCTTTTTACTTTTCTCCCTTCTAAGCAGGAGGAAAATATATATGCCCTCGTGTAACCTTCACTTTTCCTCTCCATATAGTTTTCACAAAAGAGTTGACCAAAAATGGAATTGAATAGTCAAGTTAGGGATGTACATCAATTTATGTAACATTGTAATATTTTCCCATAATATTCCCTACACAGCCCAAATATTATTCACTTTTTTGACCTCAGATACATTTTAAGCAGATGTCTTCATTGAGCTGTCTACAGTGATGCCTAGATCTTTGTCCTGAGAGGTTACGTCTAATTCAGAGTCCCTCAGTACATGAAGGATACTGTAATTCGCTCACTACAGTGTGTGCTGTTTCCCACTTAGGAAGGATGAATTTAATCAGCCAATGTTGAACTTACTTTCTCTGGATGTGTCAGATTCTTTTGGTGTTCCTCACAATCCTCCTCAGTCTTCAATAATCCATATAAAGTTTCATCACTGGCAAACTGGTTGGATGGGGCTTTGAGCAACCTGGTCTAGTGGAAGGTGTTCCTGCCCACGGCAGGGGGGTTGGACTAGATGACCCTTCCAACACAAACTATTCTATGATTCTATGATGTATTTCGTCCTCTGTGAACTGCTCCTTCCTCTAGGTTTTTAGCAGCACCAGTTGCAGTGCATATTCTGGAGAAAAGCAGTTGTTAGCTTTCTTTGAGACTTTTCTTTCTTTTGTCATTTTCAGTAAGCCTCTGCCAGATAACATGAGCAAACTAAGATATTTCCTTTGCATATTTATGTAATTACTCCAAAAAGATTTTTCAAATCCTCTGCAAAGTCTGCGAGATTCATGCTGAAACTTCATAGTCAAGGCTACATATTAATAGGGATTTCATTATATATTCTACAAAAATGGCATATATTTTAGTTCTAATCTTCTTAGCTCTCATTTTTTATCTGTAAATCTCTTTGGATTGGGAATTCTACACTGCTCCGGTGCTTGGAGAACACCCTAGCATTCTGAAGACAGTACTGGAATGCAAAATATTTTGTGGCTTTTTTTGCTGATGAAAAACTAATCAAAGAAAGAACATACGTAGATAAACCTTTTACTTTTCATTACATTTCCTTAAATTGCATTTTCTGAGGTTCACTTTCTAACGACCAAATACGGACCTAGGTTTTATAATTTTCCTTATTAGTAAAGGCACAGGACTTGACAACACAGAAAAAGCATTTGCAAATCTTTTGAGAATATTTAGTGAGCAATTTCCACTGACATCAATAGAATTCAGGTATTTAGCTGTAAGATATCCTTTTGAAAAACATAACAAACTATAGCACCCCATTACAGTTGAAGTTAATGGAAATTGCATATGCTCAATATGGTATCAAATCAGACAATGAATTTAACTAGAAGCATGGATGCCTTTCACAATGGTTTCCGATGTTCTGTATGTAAAATTAACTTGTAATAAGAAATCTCCAGCAAACTTTATAAGGCTGCTGAGATTTTTGTTTCATTTTGCTTTTCAGTCTATAAAATGGCAACTTGTCTGAGGTTTGTTTTGCTGTGTTAGTTTGGACTTGATGTAGTAACTTCTTTACAGATTAAGGTCAGGAATTAAACTGACACTGAAAATGGTCTAAGAGACATTTCTTTTTATGTCGTTTGGTGACTGTATTAATTATAGCCACATTCAGTTCAGAATGTGTTTCCTACATTGTTTTGTGAACTCTTGATGTGTTACCTACGGCAACTTTGCAGCAAAATTGGTCTGGTAGTCACAAGTCAAATCCTACGTCTGCATTTCTTCTGCCGTTGTTAGTTGTTGATTTGCATGCTAAAGTTTCAGTAAAATCTATGAATGTGAGGCATAGAGTAGCACTCACAGAATAATCACTGTAGCAGACAAAAAAAAAAGAAAAAAAAAAGGTAAATAAATACTCAGTGAAATTTGTAATGGCGAATACCAATGTACTCTACCTGTATGGGTGCTTCAAGTGACTAGGAAAATGATTTTATGATTATTGGTCTGTTACCACAAGGGGTCTGAATTAATGGACTCTTTTTTGGTCATCTCACAGTTTCCTTGCTAGCTCCTGGTTTATATCTCTAGTGACACCAGGGCCCAAGGAAACTTAAGGAAGAGAAATACAGTTATAACTGAAAACCTGCTTTATATATTCAAATTGAAGCGTAAACAGCATAGTTATATGATTGGCACAGTACTATTCTCACAGATGGAGATTTGTTTAGGCTGCCAAGAGGCAATGTAAGTGCATGAAAGCTTTTCTATTAGATTAGAATACCCAATCTAGATTGTCAAAATGGCTGTATATTCCTATTTTTAAATTAATGTATTGTGACCTGACATAGGATTCACTCATTGATCTCATGCTGACCAGTTCTGCAATGAGTGTAACTAGAGAGGGGAAAGGAGAAGCTGAGGAGTGCTGAATACAAATAGCTCTGGCTTTTGCAGCTAGAATGATTGGGCAAGAGTACTGGGGAAGAGACACGGCTCTTTGATAATGAAGGGACCTCAACCTTTCTGCTTTTGAAGAAAGATCCCCTTGGACTGTTATTCTGCAAGTGACTACATCTACCCCGAATAAACAGCTTCACAAGCATGAGAAAGATTTCTGTTGAATAGTAGCTTCACCATTGTAGCTTGTTTCAAGCTACTTTAAAGCTATTCCATATGTGTGAAACTGCACAATCTCTATAGGTTTGAGAAATAGCAAAAGTAATCAGTTCACTATAACTCAAGTAAATTTTTATGTTCATGTGAATCTATCATATCTACATAGATTATAATGTGTAAAGTCACATTAGGAACCTAAAGCCTGATAATTAGAATTCACTGTTATACTCCTGATGAAAGCTTAAATTTGGGCAGTTTATATTGCAGGCCAAACTATTTCTTTTCTGGAGTTTTTGTAATTGATGACAGAAGTTTCCAGCAAGCAAGAAGCCTCATCTCTATGTTAAATCAGTAAAGTACCTGTTACGTATGCTTTACTGACCTTTCTATTAGCATTTATCAATCTCTCTGTACACATTCAAACGAAAGTAAACACCGATTTAATTTTGGACATGTGTTTGTTAGATTTTAATCTTAAATATTGCAAGCAGTGGTTGCTACATGCTTCACATTAAGGTTTTGAAAGATAATCCATTGTCCTCGTGTAAACATTTTTTCTGCTGTTTTTAACTATCAATAACTGTTTCAATTATAATACACAGGAAGTGACTAATGAGGAAATTTTCTTAAATCATCTTAGTAAAATTCATAGTGAAAGCAAAAAATAAATAAATTAATATACAGCTGTGAATAACTGACATGAAAGCTTAACTAATCTCCAGATCCAAAAGGAACTCATTAACGTTTGGATAGCTCTACTGATGGTGAGTAGTTTATTATAGCTAAATGATGGCCATAACCTAGATATTATCTGAAATAGCTAAACCACACTTTATGTCTTTAGGAAGGATACTTAAGCTATATGAATGAGCACAATGCCGTTTGTTCAAATGGGAATGTGTTTGGCAGCCAGGAGGCCACGCAAGAGGATGAAGCGTTCTCTACTGGATTAGAATACCTAGCTGAGAATGTCAGAACAGCTTTCTTTACTGAATATATATGCCTGTTCTTGATTTCATGTATTGTTATGCTGTGTGATTCACTCATTAATTTCATGCTGTCCAACGCCATAAAAAACTGCTAAGCTAGAAAGACTGCTATTAGAAGCGATTTTCTTTTGAGTTTAGTGTGGATTGAGCCTTTGGGAAGGGAACCTAATTGCAGCTCTGACTTCTTGCCCACACAAAACACATAGAAGGCCCTCTTCCTGCCAGTTAGAGGAATATTTTCATGCTTATGTTGCCACGCTATATTTTAATGTACTTTACCATATTTTACCCTCAAAAAAGGATTCACAAAGCAGTTCTTTCAAACATAAAAGAATATTATTTCTCTTTGCCAGACCCATAGATGAACTGAGTATCAATTTGTATTATCTATTAATCAGTATACAAAGATATACAAGAGGCTATACTACTTCATGGATTTTCTTCAAGGGTTTTCTCTGGGTATTAGTACAAAAATTGCAATCCTGGAGGAATGACTGTTGCAAGGACAAGCATCTGCGCACTCTGAAGCTACCCTGCACCCTACTTCATAGCTTTTATTTGTATTTAAAAATAAAAATGAAAATAATAAATCCCACTGTTTAACAGACAGAAAACTATATTGAGAATGTATCCAGGTGTCTCTGCGTAGGAAGTCTAAGAAATAAAACAGGTACAGGGGACTTCAAAGGGAAAATCAAAGAAGAAAAAAAAACAATAAAGAAGGAGATACAGATAGTTGAAGAGTAGAAGGCAAATTATTCATCTGAGATATGCATTAAAAAATTAACTGCAGGTTTTAATGTATGAAATTATGGGAAGTTCCAAGCAAGGCTACAGATTATGTCTTTTTAATTAGAAATTTATTTTCTACAAGCTGGCAGTGCCAATGCAGACTTGGAATTTGCTCATATTCTCCCCATTATTTTTGATTTGAGAAAAGGAAAAAGAAATTTAAAACACAGCAAATAAACTGAGGAATTTTAAAAGATCTATATTGATCAGTATACTACATGTAATTCAGGAAAAAATTCCTTTTTGGTCAGATACTGGACACGTGTAGCATTATGCACTGAGTAAAGATTTAAGTTAAACACTAGACATTGCTCTTCCATTATTAAAAGTAGCAAAACATTCTACGACAACAATACAAATGCCAGAAAATCCTTTGTGATGTTGTCGTGTTTAGACAGTTCAGTAAAAAAACCAGTGCAGTACTCATTTATGTACACAAACATACATAAGTACCTAAAAAAAGGATTATAAACTAGCATTGTCGTATGCTTGCATATGTATGTGTGTGTACATGCACACATATGTGCACCAGGTGTGTGTAAGGGGAAGAAGAGGCATAAACAAAAGGATAACATCTGGTTTCAAGAAGAAACGCTACATTCATGTGCAAACTCTGATTTAAAGAAAATGACATCAAATAAATACCTGGGCATATTTACAAGTCTGCATTTAGATAGAAGCCAGGGTCTAGTCAAAATATAAGAACTGATTTACTTACTAACTCTGCTCTGCTAGGTACAATTAGATAATAAGCAGATCATTCTAACATTTCTTAAAAACTGACTAGCTCCAGGTCAGAAGACATTCACAAAATTCATTACAGATAAATTCATTCCATGCTGCCTTAGCTCTGTTGAAGAGCGCAGACAGAGTGAATAGAAATGTTCTTAGATTTCACAAATAATTAAAAGTGCTCCCTTTATTTCTCCTCCCTCACTTCATTCCAGTCAGAAGGCAATTCTCTATATGGATATTCAAATGATTAATACTGAAAAGCATTAATATATTAATTTTGATATGACCACAGTTGTACAGATCTCAATGAAATGTAGAGAACTAAAACCTATCATGCTTATGTAATGTATTGGACAATGGTGTCATGGCATGCTAAACAAATGCAATACATTTTCACTTATTTTATTCCAGACTGTCTGTTGTCGTATTCTGAAGAACACTCAAAGACTGAGCTTGAGAGCAGTGCTTAAAAACAGCAACTGGCTGTCAGTGGTGTAGTTTGTCATTGTTCCACAGACAAAAGGCAGACTGTCACAATAAACAGCATTTATTCGTTTCAGATTTGTGGCTTAGGGGTGAGGAAGGGGAGGTGTAATTCGTAGTAATTGTGAAACACATAAATAATAACAGTAGTCTTCAAATCATATATCAAAGAAAACAGTGGGAGTTGGCAGTGATGGAGGCAAGAAAATGGATGCTTCCAGCACAACCTAATTTACAGCTCTTTTTAAAAAATATATTTTTTCTTTCATAACAGTAAAATGGAATGTTTTGTATTAACTGCTTGTGTGGTGGGTAAGCAAGACAGAGCATCTAAATCATGACTTTAATGACTTATTTTAAACAAACCGCTGAGTAACTTTCTAAACATGATTACTCTGTACTCAACTGCTGTCAATTTTATTAACTTAATTTTACTAATTAAAAAACATTTAATATTGATATCGACATCACCTCCTCTAGCCCTTTTGCTTAAAAACTGCAGCTTTTTAAAGAAATTATACTGCTCTGTGAAAATACTCTGGATTGGTATTTGAGTAGAAGAGGCTTCTTTTACTCTAATAGAATGCTTACATCTGTTTTTTCAGAATGGCTCTCAAATGCCTAATCGTACATTTTAGGTAATAATTTCATGGACAGAAATTATAAAGCAGACAGATTAATCTTGTCAAGGTTGGTATTAATTTTTTTTTGAGTGCAATTTTTGAGGCAACCATTATCTTCCTCCTGTTTTGTAAGCCAAAGTCCTAGCTCAGTGACACAGATTGACTGGATTATGACATCCCCTGGCCAACCCCTTGAGGGTGTGCAAAAATCTGGGAAGAGAAGTGAGAAGAAAAGACACTGGCAGCTGAAAAGGTGTTCCAAAAGACGACTTTGAATTTACTACTGCTTGGTGACAGTCCTGCTTCATCTCTTAACCACTCCCAATGCTGTCCAGAACACTGATAATATTTATTAGAGAGCAACCTCTTCTGACATACCCAGAAAAGACAGATGGATCTGAGTTTTTCTCTGGCGAACCACACAATGTTCACCAGATGGAAACAATACTCCCTATATAGTTTCTCAGGCATTTTCGCCTACAAATCCTTCCCTCCCAGCATGTCTCAATTCCTATCAGGAACAAGGGCATTAAAGGGCTGAGGAAAGGACAAGTATGTCCGAGAAACTGAACTCGTGTTTCAGCATGGATCTCTTCTGTGAAAAATCCTATATAATTTGCTGGAGAGAGAATAGAGTGAAAAAGATGCCCTGTATTGAAAGAGTGAAGTGTCATATCAGTATTTCAACCAGTAAATGTTATCACAGCTGTTACTGCTTTGGGTATAATGGAGAAGCAGAGCTCAGGAGTTGCCAGAAGGCAACATGCCTGGCAGTGCAAGGGAAGCACGCTGAAGAATGGATGCACATGACCAGATCTAAGATAAGCTTTGGTGATTCTCACCTTAATAAGACAGGATTTTTCTTAATTGATTTTAAAATTGAAAAAGAGGCCCCTGTTTGGGCAGTCATGACGTGAATATCTGTGAAAATGGGACAACACATGTAAAGCTTTACATGTTTAATATCTATAGCTAGCAGAAACAATAAAAATAAAGTGTGCTGAAAAATAAATGTTTAAAAACTAATTGCTAAGTTTAGGAAAGATTATTTTTTAGGAAAGACTAGTAAAGTTAGAAAAATACGTCTTCCAAGATTAAAATATCCTCTGAACAGAAATGGTAAAATTTGGGATTAACTTTAAATAAAGAAGTACAAAAGGAGGGGTTTAGTCCTTCTAGAAGGGACATTTTCAGTGCAAGCTCAACTACACTGCTGTAACCTTCAGTTCCTTAACCATCCATAGCTAAGTGAGACAATTTCATCTAATCTTATTGCTAATAGCAACAAAGAGCAACTTGAAAATTTCAAGCCAGAATTTATTCAGAATTACTTAGTTTATGTGAGAGCAGTAAGAAATCTAAGCATGACTCTTCTTTAGTTAGAGAAGATGCCTTTAGTTAGAAAAGATGTATATTGAAATAATGAAAATATTCTTATCTATATTGATTCACTATTGACTTCATAGAGGTTCTCTTGAACTTTTTCCAAACCCCTTCTACCCGTCTTTATATATTGAAATACATACATATGTAGGCTCACGGTACTGCTCTTCTGGGTTTGGAACACTGTCTAAATTCAGCTTAAAATGAGAAAACAAAATATTCATAGTATGCCACTCCCTTATGCAGACTACTAAGATGCTTAGTTTCCTTTTTCTGTAAAATCGGTCTCTCCTGTTGTGTTACAAAAGCCTGGAATGCTATACTTGAAAAGACTGAATTGGGGGTGCATTTTCTTGGTTAGCTTTTGCCTTTTAAGGAATCTATTAAAAATTCAAAGTTTACTCTTCTGTAGTCTTCATGACATCAGTCCCTTTTACATGGGAATGAAAGCTTGTATGATATATCTGAATACATGTGATTTTATCCTGGGCTCAGTCAGGTACATGGTTTTCATAGCATCCTGTACGTAGTTATTCGGAGTGACAAACACATGCAATCATTAAAGAGCAACGATAACCTTCATTCTAATTACATTAGCACGCCAGCTTTCTCAAACGAAGGCAGATTTCCCATAACAGGAACAGCTAAGCACAAATGTAAATGGATCAACAGTGTTCACTCATAAACTATGATCATGGCCAGTGTCAGGCAGTGGGCAATCACTCACGTAACAACACAATCACTCTGCAGTTAATGCATGTCACTACTTATTTGCAGGGAAATTTTTGAAACCAGAATTTGCATGGTCGATTTGAAACTTCACTGAGCTGAATACCTAGCATTTAGCTTTCTAGAGGGAGTTGTGACAGTAGCACTGCTCGCAGCAAACTGCCACTGTCGTTTGTTCTGCTTCAGTGCTGTTTGACTGTCACAGCCTGTCATGTAGGAAGAAAGCACCACATCTAACCCCCTGTGACAAGGTTTAATCACCCCTATTACTCCTATTGGCTGTTCAAGCCACCTTGGGGTGTACAGCACAGTTATAGATCTAAAAAAATCCTGCTTTGTAAATGAAAAGGCTAAAATCTGGTTTGATCTGATCAATCATCTAATACACAGTTGAAAGGAACTAGAAAGATTAGCTAAATAACACTAATGCAATGCCTAAGATAATTTTTTAATTGTCATATCTTTTGCATCATTAGGAATATTAAATTATTTATTTTTCTTCAAGATTACTTTTTTATGGATTCCAGGTATCAATAGGAATTCAAATTCTAAATTTCTTGTTACTTCTCTCTAGCAACCATTGTTATAATGTGGACATGTATGCAAAAGAGTCACATTTGGCATCCATTTGTTTATGCCAAAATAAAGTGACAAAGGTAAACATTGTATCACATGGTATACCTGTCCAAATGTTAATGCTGGGTCAAAGGGTGAGGGGATGAATGCTTAGAATAAGCATTGTACAAAGGAAAGTTTAAACTTAAACCTTCCTCCTACAAATCAGCACCAAGTAATTAAAACTTCATATATGCCTGATCTATACAATGAAACTCTGTATGAACTTTGCTGTTCCATACGGAAAACTGCATCTTCATGTTAGTTTTAAGAACCCACTTTTTGAGACTGCAGTCCATATTCTACTTAAAGTCTGAAGGGCACACGGGTCAACTCTTCCAGTCCTTTTGCTTACAGCTAGTTACACATACTTCTCCAGAAGCCCAGATAACATAGACAAGTCACATTTTGCACATTAACAAATCTGTTTGCTTGAGCTGGTCTTATTTAATCCAAGGTCTATTCACTGGGACAAAAAAATTGATTTCAATATGAAAACATATTAACCCACTGTGAGTTTAGCTTTAGCACAGTAATCTAGTATTATTAAGTTTTAATTATGACAGCAGGCTAACCTTAGGCCTGATAAAAGATGTTAGCGTGAAACTTTACAATGAGAGATTTTCTTATGCTTGTGAAAATCATTAACACCGGTGTTATTTCAATTGTTCTGTATTTGTAAATATCACATTTGTTTTGCACGGACTGGGCAGGAAACAAGGATATCCTGACAGAGCAGATAGCTTGGTGGATCAATGACATAGCACAAGGATTTATACCCTTATATCCCTGTTCTAACCCAGTTCTGAAAATACCTAAGCAAATACCCATCCTGTAGAACCAGCACTTGATATGACACTAACTAGCCTCTCATATAGGGCTCAGAACTTAATAAGTAATCATGCCGCTTCCATCATATACCTGAGAAGGTTCCTACAAATTAGGGATGACATTTTTTAAAAGACGAATATAAAAAAACCCCACAGCTACAATTGTCAGTACTCCTTTATATTGTGATTAAAATGAACTATTTCATTTACTTTTCTAACAAGTGATTTCAGGTGAAATAAAACATAATCTTGGGCCAGAGCATTTTAAAACTTGCAAAAAGCATGTGAATGTGTGAATGGGTGGAAAGTGCATTACATAAGGGTTTTAATTTTTCATGAAAATTTCATCTAACAGGAAGGTAGATTATTTTTACATTTTCAGATATAAACACACTTATCTGTGCTTCTTCTGGCCAGCTTAGAAAAGAAAAAAAAAAAAAAGGCCAAGTTGCTAGTGAAGTTTCAGTGCTCCCTCTAGATTGTCCTCCTGAATGACCAAATGTAAAAGACCCTTTTCTGTGTAGAAAGAGTTTACAGTGCTTACAGCGGCTTGTACCACTCGCCCATGTCCAATTCTAACTTACATTCTTACTCTCCCAGTGAAGAGAAGCTATGCTGTCTGATACTGTCAATTAGATTAACATTACCAGGAGTGTTACAGATTTTCTGTTATTAAAGACAAAAAGTAATTTATGTTTTCTTATATCTATCAAACACCTGTGAAGTATTATCTAGAAATAACCAATTATAGTACCTAACTAGCTGTATACAGATACATGTGGGTTGCTGCAGCTAACCCATCGCCAGAACACAGTGCATGCCAGTACTTATTTATGGTGGGTTGGAAGGCCAGTTCATCAGCTACAGGTTTACACTACACATGCTCTCCTTCATACCTTCTGTCCACATAATTTGAATTGATGTTCTCTTCCCCCAATTCGCTTATCAGTTCTGGATGGCAATAAAGGACAGATCGATACAACACTGTACTGTCACCCTGAAAGTAAGTTCATGAAATTTGAATACTGGACCACCTATCTGAGAAACCTAGTTTCTTGAGTTGCCCAGTCACATAGAATAATTGCAACAGTTTTCATAAATTGAAAGGGATGAATATTTTTGGTCCTTTTTCCACCACAAGGTGTGGTATTGACAATGAGATAAATAATAATCCTGAACTTTTGGATTCATTTTTTCTTTTTTAAATAACCCTACACAATATTCTAGGCAAGGATATTGATATGAATCTTTGGATATGAATCATAACAGCAGATTTTCACATCAGGTATTTGATTCCATCTCTGAACTCTGAAGCTTCTGCAGTGTGAGTGGCAGCAGGAAATGGCTTTCAAACTCTTCCTAACAGATGGAATAAAATCTGCCAGGTTATTAAATTACCAAACAACTATTTTTAGTTTCCATTTCTAAATCCTTTTTCTTCTTTTGTCATATAATATGTCATTGCTAATCCAATCTCAAAAGCATTATTATTTTGAAAAACAGAAGCTTCAGCTGGCAGTTTATTATCCTTTGCCCTCAACATTTTTTGGTACTGTTTTATTTTTCTGGTAAAGTTACAGAGTATTTATACAAATTTGTGTATTACAAAAATGGAGAAAGTAAGTCAAAACATCAGTTTATAGGAGTTACAGGCATTAAAGATGTTTTGGTGATGAATAATCGCTGTGAAACCTTATCTAGACTGCAGTCTCAGATTAAAGACAACTGTTTGCTGAAAGCTAACAAGTAGAAACGCCCTCCTAATCACTATGAAACCGAAAGTAAACTCCTCAACTGGCTCTGGTAAACCATCAGAAATGCAATATATTTTATTTTTTATGAATTGTGCTTAGAATTAAAGATGTTTTGGTGATGAATAATCGCTGTGAAACCTTATCTAGACTGCAGTCTCAGATTAAAGACAACTGTTTGCTGAAAGCTAACAAGTAGAAACGCCCTCCTAATCACTATGAAACCGAAAGTAAACTCCTCAACTGGCTCTGGTAAACCATCAGAAATGCAATATATTTTATTTTTTATGAATTGTGCTTAGAAAGAAGAGGAAGCTACTCCTGTCGTGAACTACTCAACTGTCGTGAAAATTAAACCAATTGTTTCCTCCTGTGAACTCTGTCATAGTGACAGATTTTCTTAGTGTACAAAGAATCCTTTGAATGCAAATTTGCTTGTAATTCAAGTGTTATGGAAAAAAAATTGTGTCTTTGTTCATGTACTGACCTAAACTCTCCTCTTACATGAGTTTTATTATTACTACTACAGCTACACTACAGTACAGAAGTGATGATATTAAAAAAAAAAGTATTAAACATTGTTTGCTGGTATTACCATAGTAAATGTTGCAACACTGAAAGGAAGTATATTAATTGTAATGTGATTAAGTCAACTGGCAAATTATGATTTTACTTAAGGACGACAAACTTCAGTCGACTAAGGAGTCAAACAGCAACTTGCAAATTGATCCCATATCTGATTTTCAGTAGTGCATCAGACAATAGTCAGCCTCAGATTGAACACGAAAATGCAACTGAAAAAAAGAAACGTGGGACACAGAGAGATTTAGATTGGAGTGATACTGTACAGCAGACCTGTGACTTCTGGAAGCTGTATTGATTTACATCACTGCCACAAAAAAGATGTAAAATAACAAGAAAACCCCCACATTTTAGTCCAGTTCTATTGAATCTCACAACTGAGAATAGGTGGAGTTTTTTTGAGACCACTAACCTGACTGATGTTGCTTAGCTACAAACAAAAAATGTATCAATGTACAAGGCTTCCAATTTCTCTCAAGAAGAAAACTGCACACACATCTCAATTAAGGCATGGAACCTGCTGAACCTTTTCCAGTCAGACATGTAAACTGTGAAATAATTTTGCAAAATGGACAATAAGGTATGATTTCTTAATAGTAGTAAACATCATGCATTGTAAGACTTACCTACATGGGCTTTGCTACCTATATCATATAACCAATGAAAAATGCAGAAAAATACCAGAGCTCATCACTTTTTTCAACATTTCCAACTATTTACAGTATCTTTGATTTTATGCTTTGTAGCAGAGAAATATAATAGAAGCTCTCAAAATCCTGTGGTTTTGTCTTCTTCCTATTGACTTCTCCTTTGATGATCAGGGAAAAAAAATCATAGAGAATACAATTTTTTTAAAACAAAGTTAGTTTGAGAGATTAATTTGAAGGACTATATAAATGAGGTGCATTCTGAAAAGGTGTCAATAAGGAAGAATGCGAAGAAGAATAATTGTGCTTTCAAAAGGTAAAGGTAATAACAAAGCCTCCACTAAATGCAAGGCTCCTAGGTAAGAGGAGTTTCACAAAGCTCGTACTTTAAGAGTTGTACACTAGTTCTGTCCAATGAAAAGAAAGAATTTAGGAAACATTTATTCCTCAGAGCTATATGTCTTCTGTTTATTTTAGGAAAAATGGTATCAAAATAGCATCTTTCAGATCTCCCAGAAACAATTGTCTTTAATTGCCATCTAAATCTAAATACAATATTAAATAGAAAATCTCTCTTTTCTGTGATAGCCTTGGCAGAGCAATAGTTTATTGGGGGAGTAATTAGGTATAGAAAAATTATAATTTGTATTTTTTTCATTTAAAATGTAATATTCTACAGTTATTGCAATATGATATTGCACTGTTTAAATTACAGCATAATAATTCATTCCTGCAGCATTCAGTGGCACTAGGCCTTTGGCCTCTTGCCTAACAATACACTAGACAAGAATTATTACATTGTAATTCACACCCTGTCATGCCTTATTGCTTAATTAAAACATAACCCTTCATGACATGACAAGCAATTTGACTGTTACCATAATAGATTATTATCCCACCTAACATATTTTAGGTTTACAACCTGTTCTTTTATGTACATGCACTGGAAGTTATCAGAACAAATAGACATATGTTTCTTTAACTGTAAGGTGTGAAGAATAGGTTTAGGAAGAGTAGCTAAGAATACAAGGCTGTATTTTTTGTTAGAGCTGTTCCTTAAGTAAACTTGGGCTTTTTTGCTTCATTTTGCTTCAGCAATTAATTCCTGCAAAAATTCGCAAAAATACTGAGATGCAAATATTGGATTAGCTGGCTGCCTGTATATTGTTGTACTGCTTAGCCACCTAAATGGTAAACTTACATTATTTTGGAGAATTCTGATGTGGAACTAGACCAACAATGAGGCTGAGGTTACAGTGTCTTTAAAATTCCAGACAAAGAAGTTGCCTGTTTAATTTTGCTGCAATATAGCAGTTAGCTATTCTGTGTTCAATATTAAGTAATTCTTAAAACATATTTTTCAGGCATAACTCCTTGAATCACTTTCTTATTAAGATCCCTCCCTCTCTGATGTTTCTCATACTGAAACCTGATAATATAGAAAAGGTAATCAGTTGTTACTAAAACACATCTGATTATTACTAAAAATTGACTAGGTGAAATTCTACTTTGTAAAAGTTAATAGCAAAACTCGTTGACTTAAGTGAAACACTCATCCATGAGGTGAAATGGAAAAATGTGTCAACAGCTATGAAAACACACTTTAATATTCCAGCTTACATTACAATTATTTTAATTAATATTAGCTATTTTATTAATGCCTTCACATGGCCTGAAAGTGTGCAATACAACACGGCCATTTGGCTATTAATAATCCTTTACTTTTGGCAACTACCAATTCAAAATTAAAATATGCAAACATGGAACGCTGAATCAGTTTTGTGTGAACAAAAGCCTGGATTTCTTGAGAAGACATACAGGCAATGCATACAAAACAATTTTAACACGGAAATTATATATACCATACCTAATAGATGTGCTACCAGTTTCATATAATATCTACCTTAGATGTGCTACCAGTTTCATATAATATCAAGGTGCAATTTAATGAGGTTCCACTGAACTCTGTATGTCTGCAAGGTGACCGGGTTGTCCCTGGAACTCTCTCTCTGCTATAACTATAAAATGTCTATGATGTGACTGTGAAACAACTGAAACAGCTGCAGTCTTTGATCATATGCTGTCAGTTTATGTACAGATGCAGAATGTATAATAAGGGCACACTTTATTAACTTGACTGATGTTCTGTTATTTTACTGGTTCCAAAAGCCAAAGGAGACTAGGCTCCACCATGTTACCCTGAGAATAATTTATTGTTGCAGTTATTCAAAATGAAATACCTATCATTAATGTCTAATTGATTATCATAAGCAAGAGGCATACATTGGCCTCACTTGATCTGACATTTGCTACGATCTTTAAAGCTGGTGCTATAGCTAGAACTATTATTTTGAATTAGCACAAAACACATTTTAACTACTGTTTAAAACAGCTGCCAACAGTCTGAATGTATGCATATGTTTCCTGTTAATAGATATTTCCACATATATACAGTCTAGTGAAACTTACAGTGAGCTTTTACCATTTCATAAGTATAAAAATACACAAATTCTGAAGGCGTGATAATAAAGTTACACCTTGACAGACTAGTGGCTGCATTATGTTGTACAGAAGCATCTCTGTTCTCCTGAACAAGTTAAAACATTTTGGTCCTACCAAACTGTTCGGGTTTTAAACAATTAATCTTTCTCAAAGTAGCCAAATTAGAGTCCTTATTCTTTCCATGTGCCCAGCAATAAAGAGAAAAATTTACCTAATACCTAGATGTTATGTCTCCATACATGCAATATGGAAATCATAGTAACATTACAAATTACAGGTAAATATAAAAGTTTGCAATGGGTTACCTCGGACAAAGAGTTATATCACAAAGAGGATGAAATTACATTCTCATAAAAGATCTACTAACAGTTTTGCACTAATCCTAAAAGTATGAAGTTATTCTAGATATGAAGGGCATTTAGGATAGCCACTTGTCTTATACATTATTCTTTATTTCCCATTTTTTTTCCCTAGCGTCCACTTATATCTCTGTACTCAACTCTAAATTTAAGTTTTGTTTCATTTTGTCCTCATATTTTTATTGGAAGAAATACAAAGGCCTGGACTCTAAGTCACTCTGCTCCCATACTCCCAGTTTGCTTTCTTCTGTAGTCTTGCACAGTAAATACTCATTTTCATAACCTTGCTGGACACAAAGGGGATGTTACAAAGTCAGTGTACTACTTTGATGGGACCTCTCTCCGTCCAGCACCTGCCTTATGCAATCCTGGTTTTAGTTTTCCTTTGAATCCCTTTCTCTATAGCCTTTGTGCTGCAGTTGAAGAGTAAAACATCTCAGAAGTTAAACAGTCCCCAGTCCACACATATGTATATGTTTACTTTTTTTTCATAGATCTGTTCACTTTTCATCTAGATACAAACAGCTAGATCTGTTTCTATTCCAGATTTAAGGATATGTCAATAAGCATTTATACTTTAATCTTCTCCAGTATGGATATTCCCCAAGGAAGTGTAATTCCTCTAGCCCTCAAGCTTAGCGCCACCAATTAAACCATTGGCTCGTTTTTAGAATCCTAAAATATCATCTCTGAAATATGTTCAATTTTTTTTTTCCCACACCTTGAATGCTTCCCATTTCTAGAAAAGAATAAAGATACCAGGTAAATGTAAATTATAAACACTGAAATTGGACAGATGTCTTTCATGATGCTTATTTCAAGAGCTCCATCTTCACTGAAATTTGTTATAAGTCACCAGAAATTAAAGTTATAAATAAGGAATAAATAAGTTCACGTTAAAATGTTCTAAGTTATCCACACAGTCAAACAAAAACATGGTCAGACAAAAGCTGATTTCTGAGACCAAATAAGTTATTATTGTACCCTGGATTACTGTTTAAAACATAGATAAATCTTTACGTAGCCATATGTTTGGCCTCATTTTCAGGTTTTTTTTCCTTGACTGCTTCTAGTACTTCCCATATACCATTTGCAATGTAATTTCTCTGCCAAATATATCTCTGATACATTCTAGTGTCTTTTGTTCCTCTCCATCCACCATGTTCTTATCAGTATTTTTTTGTTTCAATGGACTTCAGCTCAGATGAGGATACTGGACTTTATTCAATGACTTCAGTGACTTCATCTTAACTGACTCAAGAATAATATAGAGTTAAATTAAATGCAAAATAAAATTCATTATTGAAGTACTAAATTGAATCCTAGAAATGAATGATTGCTTAATAAATACCATAAAATCTCTGCTTCTGACCATGGGTCAAACTTAAGAGAACATTTACAGATAAAACACCACTCACACAGTGAAATATCTCATCTTAATACCAAACAACTTCTGTTCAGAAAGTATATATTGCTATGCAACACTATTTGCGATCCAAAACATTGCCCACTGACTTGTAAGGTATTCTTGTTTTTGAATAGTGAACACTGTGTCATTATTCAACTATACATCACTGAATTAAAAATGCTAATTTTCACAGTAAAGCAAATGTTACATCTAAAACCTGAATAGAAGAGTTCACACCCATGGTAATAAATGTTCCATAGTTCTGCAAGATTTTCCCCCTCAGGAAAATACAAATGACAGCAAAATAACTTTTCTTATGCTGGTCTGTTCTCCTACCTTTTCTGATGAGTTGGCTGCAGAAAAATGTATAAATGGAAAGCTCAATTAGTGTAATTTATGCATCCTTGGATGTCAATCATTACTGTTGAAAGGTGGGACTTTCAGGATCTCTGTGCATTAATTAAGAGCTCATCTCAGAAGAGTAGTCATTACACCTAAGGACCAAAAATAAGTTTTAATTAGAGTCTAGAAGACAGTATAACATCAACTTATAAAACTGTGCTGGTTTTGGCTGGGATAGAGTTTATTTTCTTCCTAGTAGCTAGTATAGGGCTATGTTTTGGATTTGCTGGAAACACAGTGTTGATAATACAGGGATGTTTTCGCTATTGCTGAGCAGTGCTTACACAGAGTCAAGGCCCTTTCTGCTTCTCACACCACCCCACCAGCGAGTAGGCTTGGGGGTGCACAAGAAGCTGGGAGGGGACACAGCCGGGACAGCTGACCCCAACTGGCCAAAGGGATATTCCATACCATGTAACGTCATGCTCAGCATATAAAGCTGGGGGAAGAAGAAGGAAAGGGGGGGATGTTTGGAGTGATGGTGTTTGTCTCCCCAAGTAACTTTTAGATGTGGTGGAGCCCTGCTTTCCTGGAGATGGCTGAACACCTGCCTGCTGATGGGAAGGAGTGAAGGAATTCCTTGTTTTGCTTTGCTTGTATGCGCGGCTTTTGCTTTACCTATTAAACTGTCTTTATCTCAACCCACGAGTTTTCTCACTTCTACCCTTCTGATTCTCTCCCCCATCCCACCGGGGGGGAGTGAGCGAGCGGCTGTGTGGTGCTTAGTGCCAGCTGGGGTTAAACCATGACAAAAACTAGTTCTTTAGTTAAAAAATGAACAGCTAGGGGACATTATTAGTAACAATGCAAAGGGCACAAATTTCTTGCTTGTACTTAACTTCAGAATACAAAAGTATTTTCATGTATATAAGTCTGCCTGGAAAAACTGGACAAGTTCTGTATACTGTGTGGACACTACTCAAAATTCAGCCAGGTTGTATGAATGCCAACATGATTATTAGACCCTGTCGAATTATTGATGCTGAGCTGATGTTAAGGGAAGGCTATTACATAGCTGAATATGGTTGTATTACATAGCTGAAATACATAGGTTGTATTTCTCTCATAGCCAGTTTTTTGTTCTAGGCTATCTTCTGACTGCGTATGCAATAGCCAAAACAAGGCAAGCCCAGTGAAAGGGGGTGAATGGGCTCGTACAATGCATCAGTTTCATTCACTGAATGATACAATATGTAGATAGCTGTTAGCTGGTCTTAGACACGTCAAGGCTCAGGAGAGGTTAAAAACTAGCTGGGCTAACTGGTGTCAGCTGCCTGAGAGCGCTTTGCTCATGGCATGACTTATCTGAGGACAATCAAATATTCTGCCTAGGACTCACTGGGGAAATAATGTATAAATAATTGATTATATCATTTATAAATTAAAGGAAGGAAAACAAATTTAAAAAGCTAGTCTGGAAAATAAATGTGTCAGCTAATAACTCAGGCATGAAAAGGGGTAAAATTTAGAGAAGAAGTAAGTTTACATTCTAGAGAACAAGAAACAACTTGTTTGTCAATGGCTGAAATAGGAAATATAGTGAACTAATAAAAAAACCAAAACAACAAACAGACTGCTCTAGGAAGGATTAGACAAGAGAAAAATCAAATGTCAAGTTCCAATATGGACATAAAAAAGAAAAAATACTCGTAAAAATGGGATTTTAGTGTTCCAAATATTGTAGTTTATTGAAGGACTGAAGCTAACATATACATTACATGATATAATTAATAATAATTATAAAGGTTATTGCACAGAAAAAGAACAGAATGGAAAGGCATGTCAAAAAGGAAAAATATTTACTATGCATCCTAGAATAGCAGAACAAGTGTTATGACCTTCTTCACTGTGACTACGTTTCATGGTCCTTTACTAAGGTATTTTTAAATACGTTTAAGAGACAGGTATTTTTCTCACACACTTGTTTGAGAAACACATGCTATAAGTTTCCTACCTGAGGGGTAATGAAAAACAGCAGCAAATATAACAACAACAAAAAAGGCGTAGCTATTGCTGGTAGATTGTTTAAATTGTTTTCTTCTAAATAACAGTGTGTGATGAAACTAATACTATAGTGAGGGAGCAATCAGTCTTTTAAAGACGTTCAGAAAAATGTGGACAATAATTTATGTCAATGTCATTCAGAAAATTTGTCTTAATGTAATTAATAAATAGTTCTAATAATTTTTGCCCAAATGCTTTCTCACCTATTGTTCCAGCCAGGAATTGTTTGCTATACAATAGACATAGAAGCACTCTCCAGAATTTCCTGGCTAGGAATATTACTGTGTTTACTAGAAGATTTCAGTGAGTAGATGGAATATCAGACCATCGAATACGATGGCAGTACACAGCAATACATCCTTGAGAATGTTAGTACTGAAACTTTTAAAATACAAGTTCAACTTTCATTCTGTGAATAGTTACTGAGGTATTACAGTACAAAATAGAATATATCCTACTGCTGTGGATATATGCATATTTCTAAATCTGAAATCTACTTCTCTGTAGACCTAAAGTTATTTTTCACATGATGATAGATTTCAGGAAAGGACATGTTTAATATTGGCCAGTACCATAGGTAGATATTTTTAAATGGAAAGGGAAGGAATTTATCCAGGGTTTGTCACTTGTGTTCTCTTAACTGAAGCAAAGTACTGAGTCTTGTTATCTGTAGTCTCCTGCTAGTCATATTTAGCACATTTTTTGTCAGCTGCTTCTCTTGATTAAGAGGATGGCAGAGATAACAGACACACTAAACTCCAGAACAGACAGAGAATCTTTGTTCCTCTAAACAACGATACGAATTTTATAACGGTTTAATTTGCTGTTATTCACAAGGGACAATGTCAAAAACTGAACCAGAGGACCGCTAGTGAAATACGGATTGCATGTTAGCAGCATGGTGCCTTCTCAGTCCTTTACTTCATGCTTCCTAGTTCGCCTCTTCTGAACTCACACTCCAGTATGCCGCATTGGAAGCCAGCCATAAAAGAGGCTAACTCAGACAATAAAATCTGGATGATCTACTGAACTGTGACTGAGATTTGTGACCTGCCTTGAAGTGAATCAGATTCAACAACAAGACTTCTTACAAGCAGCTCTCACCAAGAGCCTGGCAGAATGTCAACACAGTTGTACTAAATATTCAACACAAAACTTGCTGAGAACCACATGGTATCATGTATTATCATTAAAATGACTTTTAAAGCTAGATGAATTCACATGAAAAGGATAATAAAAATAGCAATTCCAAAATGCTTCTTAATAATGAAGAGCATGATATAGCAATTAAATCATATTGCATAGACAATCAGAAAGAAGACGACGACTAAAATTACTTCAGGCACTCTCCTGGCCAACTTTGAACCCTTTACTGAAGGTTGAAAGTTTGAAGTCTTGTCCAAAATTTCCTCTGTGGTTAATAGAGAAAGGGAAAGGCATCTCCAGAAATCAAACCAGACTTAAAAGAGCTTCTACCCTTCCGCTCATTGTAGTGGAAGCATTGAACACCAAGGCTCCTAACCTGGGCATGTTGGTGAGTACCTATACTTACTTGCAATTAATCTACATCCTACAGTCTGATTTTCAGAGGACTCTAGTAATTAAATTTCAGTGTAACATTAACATCTAAATTTGCTGATAAATGTTTAACAGGAGATATGGGTAGGGATTTCCCAACTTCTATAACACTAGCCAAATGCTGATGGACAGTATTGTGTGGAGCTCCTGATTCCTCTTGCTACTGATCAGTGCCTTTCCTGTTCCCAAATGCAAAATTCATGACATAAAAAACTACAAGTATTTTCCTATTTTTACTTAAGTGTATTTATCATCTTTCATATGGTTAATACTTTACTCTTTTGGGGAAAAAATTAATTGCTCTATTTGGGCTCATTTTATCCTGCTTTACCTTATTTTTTTTGCTTTCCTCAAAAAGAGATCACAACAATGATAAAATTTTGATCCATTTCCCACCGTCCATGTGTTATTTCCTCTGGTTAAAGATAAACTAGCAGTTCAATAAAATTTCTGAGAGTCTCCTGTAAGAAGTAAACTTTGGTGTGTGGTCAGAGCTGAGGAACCTACAGCATACATACTTGCCGTTCAATCTAGAAAGAGACTATGGGTTTGGAATTTGAATACCATAGTCCATTCTTTGTAAACTGATGAAACATCAAACTGATTACTCTTGAAGAACACTGTAAGAACCTAAAATTAAACCTGAATAACAATATGCTCATGCAAGGGGTGGAGATAAGCCAATGAACATAACATCTAGCTTTTAACCCCTATTAACATTTGTAAACTTCAGCAGTTTCTGCCGAAATGGTAGTGATGTCAGATAAATATTTATGCAAGAACTATACAGAAGTGTATAATAAGGCACTGGAAAACATAAAAGTATAAAGAAAAATGAATTTAAAATTAAATTAAATTTAGTAATAGCAAAACAAAACACACAGCAATTTCTCCATGGCCAGCACTGTCTATGGATCAATCCCTCTTCCTGAAATCCATCCATTTATCATACGGCATTGGAGTCACTTTGAAAATGATTCCATTGTAGTCAGCAACACCCAGATTACGAATGGAAGTTATTAATCAGACAGCAGTACCACAATGTTTTCTACTGTCAAGACAACAACCACTGCTGACTCTAACGAATACGAGAAGAGTTTGTTTTAAATTAGGATGCACCTGTATGTGATAACTTTGGTTTCAGCATTTTGCTGCCTCATTTTGCTACCCAATTAGCCTTTCTATTTGTCAACTTTTTCCTAACTTTCCTAATCTCAATTTCTATGTTAGTTCATAGGATCACAGCAGAAACATGACAAAAGAAATTATATCAATTTGTATTATCTTCATTATCGATTGGGAATTTTGTCTTTGATTACATTACTACATTGTTAAGAATTGAAGAAGTTAAGAACATTATGCTATTATACTTATATTATTATATCATTATAATATAAAAATGTTTATTAATTGTGGGGGAACAAAGGAGATATCCATAACATTCTATAAATACTTTCTGTTCTTCAATCTGGATGACTGATATCATTCTGCCTGACTGGATAAAACTTTGCTAGCAAAAACAGTTATCACAGATAAGATATAATACAGAAATACCAAGACTTATTAAGAGAGACTTAGAAGAACTACTAATTGAGCAATTTCTATCTGTCTGACTTCAGCTAGATTAACAGGCTTTTTCTTTTTGGATTTTTATGAGAATGCAACAAGGTTGTGTAGAAACACTTGAGGTTATATATGAAGTAGCTGGGCTTGCCTAAACGTGAGAGAATAATATGTTTTAAGCAATGTGTCATGCTTACTTGTACACAGTCATGCTGCCATGTTCCACTGACCTGGGCAAGGGAACGTATTATGATGATCTTCAACCTTTTCTGTACTTGTGATGTGTTTCTGCAGGGAATAGATAACACATATCTTTATAGGGAGATACTCTTTGTAACTTTGACCTTTGTCACAAAACCCTACAGAAATGTGTCATTGAGACAACATCAAAATTTACAGTTGGGCTTGCTAGGTTCACCCTATCAAAAAGGAGTAGTGTCCTAGGATCAAGATAACATTTATCAACAGTAAAATAAAAGAAGAAGAAATAGTGGCATATTCTATCTGAAGAAACACTTGCAAAGGATGCATAAGGCAACAATTGGCATGAAACTGGGGCACCAAGTTGACAGCAGGTATACAGTCTAAAGTTAGGTCAACTGCTGGATTCAATCCTGAAAAAGTGTTGGTAAGATCTGTCACTTGAAAGACATGCCTGCAAGACAGGCTGGGGAAGAGACCACAGGTGGAGCTTGCCCCTGTACTGTCATAACAATAAATAAGGTTATCTGTCATGATCAAGCCATCTGGAGAAGTACTTTATACTGTTCTGAATAGATGCTACACATTTATTTAAGGTTACAAAGAGTGCGTAAAATAACATTGATTTGGTAAGAAATAGTTTGTGTCCTATAATTAAAGGCAGTATCACAGTAAATGTGCAGGCAAAAATTGTAGGAAGAATATTAAGGGTATTTTGGTACTATTGATTTGTAACTGATAATACACAACATTAAAAAAGAAAAACAAATGACAGTTCAAAATGCTAGATACAGCAGCTGTAGCAGAGGCTTTCAGTCTAGTACTGAAAGCAGTGATCCAGCCATCACTGCCTGGATATTTTATTCCTTTTTGTAGAAGTTATTTAAAGCAGAGGCCAGTTACATCATCATATATCAACAAGTCATATTGTAAGAAAAATAATAATCTACCCTGCAAGTAACAAGTTCACAAAAAAATGGCCCATCTATTCTCTTCTTTTTCTTGCTGGCAAGGTATATACTTAAGCTTTGCGATTAAGGGTATATATGTGAATCCAGCTGACCATGGGATGATCTGTGGGACAAAATGTAATTTACAATTCAAAGAACAGGATCTGGATTGAATGTAGTCTTGCCCTACCCAACCCCTTCTCCTGTAGAACGGAAAAGCTATGTTAAATGACATTTTTTTTCAGAAATCTGAATAATCATTACATTTCTTTTTCTACTGCTATCTCTTTGACCAGTCTTTAATATAGCGCACCCTTGGCATACTCCCTAAATGTCATAATGGGACAATAAACAACAGGTATAATTTCTTTTCTGAGCAGCAGACAGGTAGATTGAGATACATTATGTACTACACTGATAGTCTACAGTGTGTGCAAGTGAAACCAGCACTGGAATTAATTCCTGTTCCTTTGTTTTTTCCCTTATGACGTCTCTGCTGACAGCCTCAAAATCCCCTTAACTTTGCATATGTAGAATATGAGCAACCAGGACATATTTGGTACTCTGAGAAAGATCTGCCTGTTACCTGTTCTCCACATTAACTCCACTCCACTGCAAAAAGCTTCTGTGGCAGTATTTTTGTCTACAATCATAAGGCTGCTGCAGCCTCAACTATAAACTCAAAAAAGTAGCTCTTTCTATGGCTATCTGTTCTTTCCCAATAAACTTGGCACGTTGAACACATTTCTCTGTAACAGCAGCTTTTTGTGGGCTGCAACATATGGGGCTTAATAACATGGCATCAGATTGCAATTCTTAGCCTAGCCTTTCCTGTTCCGCTTCACATAATAAAGCTGACTCTTTCTACTGCTTACCTTCAGTGGCTCTCACAGACAAAGAGAAGACCTTGTCAGAGATCACCTCCTAACAGATGAGGAAACCTTCAATACAAATACGATGTCTTCAAACATAAATCCTCCTCCCCCCCCCAATTGAAGGATGCATTTTAATTGAGCAAAAATGTTAAACCTGAAATGTTTCCTAGCTTTATAATCAAGGAGAAGATTAAGCAAGGCCACCACAGCTCTTGTGTGCTACTATTTAGCACCCTTGAATCATTTCACCTGCTGTTGGAGCACTGCCTTAACAACAGTAAGCCAGAAAAGAGTAATAAATTAGCACTTCCCTACTTAGGATGGCTGGCTGATGGATCAAGGGGAGGAAACTAAAGATCTCGTTAAAGTCACTTCACCAGTAAATACAAGTCAGGGCAGGGTAATACCCTTTGAGTCTTTCTGGACAGCAAAAGAAAAAAACCCAGATGCTGCAGTAGGGCCACTTACTTCAATGTAATGATCTCTCTCTGGACATTGGGATGTTGGGGAAGATGTGAGCATCTTTTTCTCACGCTTGCCAGCTGATTTAACATGCTGGAGGAATGAACCTGCCCCAAGGAGATTTCTTCTCCAGTTGCAGGCTGTAATTCAGGATTCCAGTTCTCTCTGCATCCTTGGGAGCGTATGCCCATCTCCCTTTCTGTGCCCCATCCCTCCCTCACGTATTCCCTTTCTGGAATCTATGGAAATTCTGCCCCCTTTCTCCTGTTTTTTTTAGTAGGTTTGTTCCACCCACTGGGGGAAGCCAGGAAGAAACTGTCCTGCTTCTCTCCCCACTACTGCAGAGAGACAAATTATTTAAGTAGCAGGTCTGGATGGTGGGATGATTGAAGACAGACTGGGGCAAAACCACATGATAAAGAGCAGGGCACAAGAGTAATATTACAAGTGCTGTGGTACTGTGGTTGTATCAGGTTCTAATGATTTAGAATTGTAGTATTAATGTATAACTGCAATGGGTGCTATAAAATCATGTTCAGTTGGGAAAAATTAAACTGTTGCTTGTCTATACCAGCTGGGAGAATTAAAAACCAGACAAACCTTTACTAATTCCTGTGGATTTTTGAGCAACCTGATACATCACTAAGAAGGACTAGCTCATTACAAGACCTATATTACAGTTTGCGGAGTGAGACCTATAAAATCTAGACAGAAAAATGATTAATGGCAATAAATTCATTTTCAATCCTGGAAAAAAATAGGTTGCTTTTTTTTAATGAATCTGGAGTTATGAAGAAGTCTGAGCTTATTTTAGCCATTTTTCACCTGAATGTTGAACCTGAGGGAAATTCCATATTTTCATAATGTGCAGAGTTGTACATGGCACTTTTACTGCCAGCCTTTATGATTAGTCTAGAAAACGCTGATTAAATCCCCCTTGATTTTAAAAAATACCTTAGTTGAAATACTTTACCAGAATTAAGTTTAGGGGTTTTCTTTCCCTCTCATCTGCTTGAACTGAGTACTGCAGGAACTTGAATACATTGGCACACAGCCTTCCAGCAGTACTGTGTCCTCCTCTGGCTGTAGAAGAAGTATCCTTCAGCAAACCACAACATATTCCCTTTCCCCAGCAACAGTGAAACCTGAAACATTTGAGGAAAGCTGTTGGTACTATCCTCTACTCGTGCACATTAATGCCACAAAGCTTGGCAGTAGTATTTCATTGGCAAACTAGTAGCAAATTTAGTACTTTTTAAAAAAAATTAAATTACTTCAATAACCAGAAATATGCTTTGTTTACTTCCTATAGTTGATAACCTTGGTCACAGCCCAAAGTCAAACTGGAGCTTGTTAACTCTGTCTTTTTAGCAGCAGTGCTTAGTGGAAAAGATTTTTCTGAAGGCTTGGAAAAACAGACAAAATTGTCATCAACCTAATCTTGTAAAAGTCTTCAAGCTGAACATAGCAGTCGTTTTTATAGTTGTCTCTCAGTTTTTGCCAATCAGGTGCCACACTCCTGGTTCAGAAGCTACCCCAGCTTCATGAGTCATGATTAAGGATCACACTACTACAATCGCTGTTGCAAAGTAGTCATGTGGGCAGAAAATATTCACTAGAAAGTCAACAATTCTTTTCCGTATGCTGTTTTTGTATATTTCTCGGTGTCTAGACAATGTAGTCAAACGTCTAGTTCACACTACAAATTAAAACAAAGTGATCTGAATGATGATGGTGAAATTGCCCTTTTAGCGAAGCAATGATCTGTAAGAGTATCTGCTCCTTCTGATCATTGGAGTCAAATTTGTAAACTGTCCTCTCAGAGAATCAAAATAAAAATAGCCTAATAGGATGTTCAGTCTAACTAAAACAAAGCAACGGCAGCATCCTTGTACACCAGAAGAGTAAAATAAAAAATAAACTAAATGCATGCAACATTCAGCTTTTTATTTGCATCAGTTAAAAGTGTAAAGCAATAATGAAATAAAGAAAATTTATCTTTCATTGCCTTTACCCTATGGCTTACAGCAAGCGTGATAATGTCTTTCAGTGTGCATGACACTGCTTCTGCTCACTGTACATAATTAAGGAGAGTGATACCCATAATAAACTTTCTGTTGCTAATTCTAATAGGCTGGCTTGATTTCTACTTAAAGATACCTATGCACATATTTGTTATTATAGTTCCTCTTATTCAATGACTATCTAAGTCAACAGAGCAATCTTCATCAAGACAGCTTGTAGTTATCACACTTCATGTACTTAAATCGTATGTCACCCAATTAAGTAAAGTCCAAGGAAATTCTTGATTGATTCTGAAGTTAACCATATGGTTAGCTAGCAAGTCAGCAGAAACTAAATTAATTACCAAATTCACTTTTATGTAATTATTATTAAATACTATTGTTTTAATGTTTGTTTTCTGTAGTCTTTGGTTGGCTTAAAATGGCAATGGTAATTTACTGGTCACTGTTTGTAATCTAACCACAGCACACCAACATGTTGAAAAAGGGCACAAATCCCAAAATAGTTCAGAGAGATTCTTTTCTGACAGCTAGAGTGAAATAAAGCATGACTATGACATTATGTCATCTTGTACCTTTTATTGAAACTCTAAGAAGTGAAACCAAGCTGTTCCTTACTTGCTGCCCCTTTCCACCAGAATAAGGATAAGGGCAGGGAAAAAAATAAACCTAAGATTTTTCACAACCCATAACCACTTCCACTCACTTCTCTCTCATACGAACAGGAAAAGCTCAAACGAAACTAAAACAAAATTCAAGGAGTATTACTACAGTTGTAAAAGCAAACTCTCAGAAATGAGATTTTTCTTTCTTGGGCATCTGCATTTTGATATATTCTATATTTGCATGATCATATACTGTTTTTCCACAGCTCTTCTGCCTCGCTGAGCAAGGAATGTGCTCTGGGCGGGAATGAGGATCACTCAGTGAAGGGTGCTGTCACTTATTAGACCCCTCTCATATTTCTGGCAGAAGTTGCAAAACGTGTAACAGGGAAAGCAGATGTTATCAGAAGGGCTTTTTTAATTAATTGCTATGTATTGCAATAGCATGCTATTGCTATGTAGAAATGGATTCCAGATCCTATTATAGACTTCCTAGAGGATACTGCACATCCCCTAAAACGTGTTTCTCACAGCTGGTACCAAGTGAGGTATTCCCTGTTTCTGGGGCCACGAAGCTGACTTGAGACTTTGTCGTCTATTTGAAGAACAATGAACATTCATAGCTTCAAACATTAATGTGGCTGTAACAGTAAGCTTTGTCATGAACATATAAAGACCTATATGATGCTGATTTTCCCCCAAATAGGGGTCAGGATCTTAAATTGTGTACTCGGATCAGTGGATTCTTTTACTTTAGTGCCTATGCTTGATTGACACTGAGAATTTTAGGCTTAGCCTTGTAATAATGTAACTGCCTGGATTTCTGACTCTCGCTGAAGTTTTTAACCCCAAGCTAGGTGCTTAAAATTCTCAGATGAATATTTTTATCTGTGAGGTAGGTAAAAGGGAAACATTACCTTCTTATTAGTTTGCATATGGATAGACAGACTCTTAACACTGATCCAGATAGAGTATATGTGCTGCTAGCACAAGACCATGAGCTAGGTACTGAAATGTCAAGGTCTTATGGGGCCAGTTTCCTGTGCAATGCCATCAGAATCAAAGTAGCAGCACACATACTCGGCCACGTGGGCACAGAGAAGACCTTATTCATAAAACTGTAGGAACTTTTAAGCACTGCAGTTTCTGGAGCAAGTGTGAAGAATCTATACTAGGATTCCTTGTGAATCCTTCTCTTTGCTCTGCGAGTCTTTCACCCAGCCCCATCCATCTGTGCCAACTCCTATGAAAAATATGGATAATAACCTCCTACCCCATAGGTGGGTTTTGAAATTAAATTAATAATAATGTGTGAAACTCAGACAATAGTGGTGAGTACCACACAAAAGCTCTGGCAGAAAGTAATAAGTATACTGAGTACAGACTTGGAACTGTGCACAGTGAAAAATGCCTTGGGCCACTCTTTTGCGCCAGGATGATCCAACAAAGTATCAAAAAGCTGTTCGGTCATCCCAGCCTGCTCCTGTGGTCTGAATAAGGAAGGATCTGGAAAAAATAGGAAGGAATCATGTAGCTAAAGATGTAGCATATGATATGTAGAAAGCATCTAGCTAAAATTTACATGGACAAACAATTCTAGTATTTGTAACTCCTGATCACTTGATTTTGGAACTTTGAAGTTCTTTTGTTGGATATTTTTATCTAATAGATAATGTTGGGTTTTTTTTAATGCAAATGACTTTACTGGGTGGTGTACAGGAGCTTTATGGGAAAGAGTACAGTCAAGAAACAGTTTAGCAAAGAACTTAAAATATCTTTAAGCTCATGAGCAACAACATCTTTCATGGGACTTCTCAATACTGCAACTTCAATTTATGTATATATTTAAGCAATCTAATAACTGAAGCCTGAAAAAGAGCTGTTCCCTAGTGCACTGTTTTTTTCTAGTGCTGCTCATGCAGAGAGAAGGCAAAAGATGCAAGTAGAAGAAGGAAACAGAAAGAGATGTTATTCATATTTTGCTGTGTACTTAAGCAAACAAACAAATCCCTTGGATCAAAAAATAAAATCCAGAAATAATCAGTACACTGGAATGATCTTTGGAATGCAAGAAATGGAACACAAGATGACAAGCAAAAAGACAAGCTTTAAAAAACATTTTATAATTGATTATATAGTTTCAACAGAATAAGTAATACTACATCTGTATTTCAGGGGTTGGATCTAAATTTAAGCAAACAAACAAATCCCTTGGATCAAAAAATAAAATCCAGAAATAATCAGTACACTGGAATGATCTTTGGAATGCAAGAAATGGAACACAAGATGACAAGCAAAAAGACAAGCTTTAAAAAACATTTTATAATTGATTATATAGTTTCAACAGAATAAGTAATACTACATCTGTATTTCAGGGGCTGGATCTAAATGCAAGTATATTTACATTCCAAATAAACCCAAATGAGAATAATATTAAAAAAAAATTCAAAAAGTTTGTGCAATACTACTCACACTTCATAACTATGTGAATCAGGGACCTACAGAAACTTCTAATTTCATTTCTGGCTCTGAATTCCCTTAGTCTTGGGGACGCAAATTTGGATAGACACTCTTGATTATTATATAAAATTAGGCTATACAAAGAAATGTTTTATGTCTGGTTGCTCCCCTTCTTAACAAAATAATGACTTCTATGTTTTTTGATTATAATGAAAAAGAGGGAAAGCACAAATGCCACATGGAAACAGCAGTTGGGTAAAACAGTAATAACATTCCTGTTTGCTCTGAATAATTTGAACTGAGGCTTTGTGCTTTTTTTTAATTTATTTTAATAAATTAGAATAGCAGCAACATCAGGAGAAGCATGACATTTTTTTTGGGAAATAAAAAACTTCTCTTGATTTACCTGAAATTTAATGCTTTTCTTTCACCTGCTTGTACAAAACAGAGTTTTACACAACCATGTTGTTTGCCTGTCATAGCACACAACATTCTGCTATGCCTACAAAGACAGCTGGGGGCTATCTGGATCTTGCAGAGCTTCCTTTGGCATGTGATCTATGCAGTATAGAAACATTAGGATTTGTAGGTTTTGAAAATACTGTGTACATTTATGATGTTACATGTTAAATGTTAACAGACAGACATTACGTTTTGTTTGAAAGAAAAACAAAAGGTGACATATTGGATGCACCTAAAACAGAATAAAGGCAAATGTGCAATAAACCCCCCAGTGTAAAACATGCATAAAAGAGGAATGAATGCAACAAAGAACCAGCCATGTTAATTGGTGTCTGCTGTCCTAAGCAGGCCTGTCCTTGAGCTTTCAGGATGTCACCTGTAGAAGACAACAGGGGGGACTTACACTATTTCAGATGCAGTACTGGACAGTGTTGTGCTGTCGTGTCTCACAGTCAGCACTTACTCATGCTCCCCAATTGCCATTTACATTGTATAGCATACTCCTTAGTCTATAATCAGCTAGCAGAAGTTGCAAGTGGAATCATAACTAATTTCTAGCTGTTTTCATTCACTCGGGGTACAACCCTGTACATATTCCTACAGGTTCCAGCTCTCCAATTAAAGCTACGCAAGAAGAAAGAGAAATCCCTGACCCTTCCTGTATTCTGAGAAGCTGCATAAGCGCCGATAAAAAGAATAATATTTTAAAATAATTTATATCTTTGAGAACTGGCAGTAGTGCTGTATCTAGTGCTGTATCAGTCAAATACATACAGGCTTTTACTCACTAGTCAGTGTAGTTCAAACCCGTTGTGTGTCAGATCCCACTTGAGCTGATACATTTTTATTGAGTTGTACAGCATCTGGTTGGCATCACTGAATAAAACTGGATATCACGCAGATTTGAGGGTTATTTGATGGTCAGAATTCTGATATCTTATTTTTAAAAGGGACATAATACTTAAGTACTTTTGAACTAACCTGGTAAGTTGGCTAAAAATTAATGAAGAAATCAGAGTTCTGTCAGGGTCCCCTTCTTGCTCTGCACACCACCAGGATATCAGGACCTGAAGAATATATGTAATCTTGCCCTTGCAAAGGAGAGTAGTTCAAAGCACATTGGTCAGTGCTGCTCATATTCAAAATTCACCCTGCAGACTGGTTTTTGTATTGGCTGTTCTGGCTGTATTGGCTGAGATGAAATCAGAAGGCCACTTACTGCCGTTTGATTAAGGGTAATCAAGTATGTTAAGGTTGACTTCAATAACATCTAATTGGTAAATAAATCTATTTAATTTATCAAAACCAGATCTATTTATCAAAACACCACTTTGGCAGCCATTATAAATTCTGTTCTTTAAGTACGTTCAGTTAGTTTTGCAAGAGTGACTACTTTAGTATTGTCCATCTAATTTTTTAGGTTATTTTAAGTGATATCCACAGTAATAGAATCTGTCCTGCAATGGTAGCTAAGGTGATACTATTCTTGTCTTTTTTAATTATTAGAGGTCTTTTAAGTTGTGCTGAGCAAGACTACAAGGATATTCAGTGCAGAATGTTACAAGACGGAAAGGTACAGAATCAAAGACTTGCCTGCAGGCACCAAGGCCCCTTGTTACAGCAGTTCTTTTTACTTGCACAATTAGAATACTTGTTTGAGCCTGATAAGATTTCAGTGCATATTGCATTTATTGCTATTTTATATTTATGTCCTGTGACAGCACTATTCACATGGAATGCACAGGGCTAATTTACGCATGTCCTAATATGAGTAAGTTGGTTGATGTCTCTTGTGATAAACTGTTGTGCATTAAAATTCTTCCCCTTGTATAGGGTTATAATTATACCAATGAGAGAGGGCATTGCTAGGATCTTTTGACATAGCAAGCACCTTATTTTCTTTAAGTGCCCTCTAAGCAAAAAAAGAATCATTTTAAGGTGGAAGGGGATGAGAAACAAAGAAAACATTGAACACATTAAGTTTAGACTTTTTCACCTGCTGCAAAGCAGTATATCTGCATATAATAAGACTTTGTTCTTCATATAGTAGTTTTCAGTTATCTGAAAATATATATTCTAGTAGCATGTTCAAAAAAGAATATAATAGTAAGTTTCTGTTAAAGTTAAAAGAATTCTATCAGGGTAAAGAAGAAAGGAAACAAAAGAAGCTGTACATTGCTAGTATGTGGTGTCATTAGCTGTGGCAGGTCTTTAATTGTCATAGACAAGATGACAGAAGCTACTTATATCAGTTTTGTGGACTATTTATATACCAAAGTCATTAGGACTCTTGAGCTTGTTTAAAAAAAATAAATTTCATTAATGAATTCTCAATTTTTAGGCAGAAAGCATATCCTAAAGCAATTTTGACCTAAGTGTGTGATGCATGAGTGAATTAAACCTACCTAAAAGAAAAACTGGGAAATCCCTTTAGGAGAGGAAACACCAGGGTAATGTAGAACAAGCTATGATGGACATACCTATTTTTTGCTTCTCTGTATGCAGGAGCTGTGATAGAAGAAGGTGGCATTTCCACTCTTTTAATGATAGAGCGGTTCAAAAAGCAATTGCAAGTGGAAAAATGTTAAAGCAACTTTGTGTTGTTACCGTCTGGTAGTTGCCTAAAATTGTTATGTTTCCAGGTTTATGTAATGTTTATGTAATGTGAATTTATGCACGTGGGCCTGGAATTTTTGGAAATATGTGATAGAAGCAATATGTGAACATTAGAGGATGTGTAGTAAAGATTCCTGAAGATGGTTACAAAGCTTTTTTCTTCTGCTTAGGTAGCTCGTATATACAACATGTATCTTTCTATTAAGAGACAGCCAGAATGCACGGAAGACATGAGGATAACATGAAAAAGATAAGCATTTTCCTTTGAACTTCAGAGGCTGGGATGCACAAAAGAAAGTGATGTTGGCAGGGAGAATGGGATGATAGTCTGGGGGGGAGGGAGCATCGAAATTCCACTATCCTTTCTAGGCAATACGCTACACAGCTTCAGGGGGAAACAAACTCCTGAAAAATAGATTCTACTATGGAAAAAGGCAGAGGTGTGAACACAAGTGAACTGAAAGAACTGTGAAAAACTATGGAGGAACCAGGCACCAAGAAATTGTAACTCCTGCAGATTTCAGAGATAGGATCTCTTATTGACATAGAATCTTCATTACCTAAAGGGAGAATCTGAAACCAACGCCACGCACAGGGTGAATGTTCCAGAGTCTTCTGAGCTGTCTTTTTGACACTTTTACAAGGAAAACTTTGATAGGCTTTTGGTGTCCTAGCCAAAGCTGTTACCACAACCACTGAAATAATGAAACCCATTTTATAATCTACAGTTTACAGAGATAAAAGCAAAACAGTTTTCTATAGCAACATATTTGCATATATACTTACTTCTTGGATTATTCTTGTGCTTCTTATATATGATCTAGCAAGATACCCAACCAAATAATTATAAGAATGCTGGTGCCTGCATAAATTCCTATTTACTTAGAAGTCAGCAGGCAACCTCCAGATTCAAATTTACACATCCCTGAACACATGATGTGTGTTGAGGGATCAGAATCAAATCAAAGCTCTAAGTCGCAGTATCGGAACTGGCTAAACAAGCCAAGTCTGTTTATCCACCAAAGTTAGGAAGAATGTGTGTTAATAATCCAAAACTGAAAGAAACACTATATAAAATAGATTTTGTTTGGGGAGAAAAGAAAGTTTTACATAATGTTATATTTTTTGCTGATGGAAAGCTACTTATTGTATGATTCTGATGTTTATACAGTGTGGCTTTATACTTCTGCAGTTGTCTTTTTAATAGGCTTTAAATGAATAAAATATACTTTACCACTACAGCACAGTGAAAGCTCCCTAAATCATTATAGCCCTTAGAGAAATTGGAAAGAAAAACTGGATATGCAAGTTCTGTTTTATTTACAGTATAATTAAAGTAATTATTGTAGTTGTTACAGTAGTATACCCTTTATAATTCCACAGCTGAAGTGAGATCTTGGATAACTAATAGCTATCCAGTGAACTGACTGGAGACATTATTTATTTTTACAAGCTATCGATAACCTTATAATTTACAAGAGAAGCAAAACCACAAATTAGTTTGCAAAGGACATCAATAAATATTCTAAATTAATAATGTACCCAGGTACAGGCTCAGTGGATATTTCTTTTATATAATAACACTAATGCATGTTTCCACACGCATATGCAAAAATACTTAATTTTTTAAATATTACTCTTACACAAATCCATGTCTTTCTGTTTTTCATTTTTAAATCGAATAGGTATCTTCCCCCTTGATGCACTTCTTTGTGTGTGTTTTTAATCACAAAAAGTAATTTTGTATGTGCTTGTGTCATAGAAATAATTTTCTTCTTTCATTTGCCTCTTCTGAAATGACTTTATCTCTGCAACTAATACAAACCTGGATTTTTTTCAAGTAAACATGTCCTTAGCATGAAACATATCCCTATATGATTGCAGTGAAATGACTCATATTTTTAGAGATAAGCCATGGTATGAAGGTTTCCAGTGTCTGACAATAACTTACAGAGCACTTGCTAATAAAAGTTCATGATTCTAATAATTATCAAACTAGAATAAATGAAAGGTTGCAGTATTTCCCTAGCCCTGGGGAACTGCTGCAACAATACAGCTGATACGGCTCTGGGCTGCCAGTGTATGTTGCTTTTTAACTGAGGGCCGTTATACTCCAAAAAGCTTAAAATTCCACCTGATAAATGAAACAAATGAGAAGGTTTTATAGAAGAACTTCTACAGTATTCAACCAAATATTCCTAAAAATGAAGACACCAGCTGTTCTTTTGGTTGCAGAGAGGGCAACAAAAATGTAGATTAAAAAAAAAAAAATATCATCAGTCTTTTTTTACTCTCCCTACGGAAATGCTTCATTCTCTTTATTAGTTCTTACATTAAAATTTCAATGCTTCTCTGAATACTTGTTAAAATCTTTGATTGTAGCATCTAATGAGTATAGAAATAGAATATTTCACATATTGTTCCCCTTTAAAACAAATGTAGCTACTAAAATTTGATAGGAAAAAATGTTTGTTTGTTTTAGAAAGTATTTAGAAAATTATTAATTTTTATTATTAATATTAATAACAAATAAAATTATTTGTTTTAGAAAGTATTTTAGAAAATCTGGGAGGTGAGCATAACTTTTTATTTTGAACAGGTACTATTTAACAATCAAAAAAGAGATTTCTGCCTTTGAATTGCTGAATCAAAAACATAAGAACATATTAACCTTGAACTATCATTTTCCAGACACCATTTTTATCAACACTGTGGTCATTGTTTCCTTCTCTGGACCATATCTTTAAAATTCCTGGAGGAAAGCAAACTGAATTTCTATGCAAAATGTGTTCAAACACAGAAGCCTTGATAGAAATTGCACTGACTTCTTCAGTTCCTTTCTTTCAACTTAACCAAAAACGGTTGTAGTCCAAGGATTTATTTTCCAGGCCCTTGACAATTCAGTGCAAATTTGTGTTATCTTTTTTAAAGGAATGTCAAAGAGCCTTTCGTGTTTAAAAATGAGTATTAATTTGATCCTGTTATTTATAAATCTTAATTAACTCATTTTTAGTCTTTTTATGATTTTTCTGCATTTACTAATTAGCATAAATACAATGAAAACGATTATATCGGTGTATTTACCTCTCTTCTTCAGGGCCATCAGCCTAGATAGGGTTTACAGCAGTACAATCAGTAAAATCAAAACTAGGATTTCAGTTGTGTATCACAGGGATTCCTGAATGGTCTCTCTGATGCTGCTGTATCACTAAGTACATTCAGACACTTTGTTTCAGCTTGTGCAAATGTCAAGCTTTCTCTGTTGAAGATTTTTTTTCCTCTGTTATGGTTTTCTGAGAAAGATTTACCTTATCAGGACAGAGGGGCAACCAAAATACCGCACAAATGTAGTTCCTACTGAAATACGTGGATCTCTCAATATCAATGTTTAAAAATTAAAGAACTATTTAATAAATCCTGAAGATATGGATAAAACTTCCAATTATCCCTATCTTATTTAAATATCCACCTGGATATGTAGTATCATTGTCATCCTGAAAATGCAAATCGCTTCCATGCATCCCAACCCTCTTGTTAAGCATTAAAACTACGCCACACATTTTCCGGCTGAGCACGTATTTCACACTTGGCACCCTCAGATCTCCTTATGCATAATCTCTTCTCATGTCCATTTTTCACTTTCCCAAAATGTTAGCTTTACTTGTGTTTTAAAAATATTCCTTCCTCACTCCTCTCAGATAAAAATTGCTTCTGTGGTCAAAGAACAACACAGAATCTATGTAGTCTATAAAACCTGGCCTAAAGTGTCACTCATATTCCACAGGCCCAGCAACATTTTCATGTACCACCCACTCCTGCATTCCCATCTAAAATGTCATCTGTATCATTATAAACTTTAAATGTCTTTAAAGTTTACCTATTACATACCCTCAAATTTCACTGTATCGCAGGGACATCAATATGCAAGATTACTTTCTAACAAGTAGCATTGTCTGGTTATTCAAGAAGGGGAAGCATGAAATAAAATTTCGATACTAACAGCTGTAGCTTTGAAGGAGAAAAATCAGCACTGCAAAAATGAATTCCAATCATTCGTTATAATATTAGGTTTTATGTAAGAGTCTTCCAAGGAAGGCTGATCATGCATCCTGCTTCCAAGAGTGGAAGAAGAGCATGTGAACAGGGTGAGCACATTGCAACACTATCCTATAATCTGCTCCCAGCCTTCTGCAAGTTACAACTCGGTGACCTTCCCTAATTGTTGATACTTTTCTTTCTCAAATTTGTCCAGCTGGTTTTTGAACCATATAAAATTTGAGTACCAAAAACAATCCATGGCAAGTTCCACATAATAGAGAATCAATCTTCTGTAGTATACTAGTAAAAGGTATTATATGTTTGTAATTTTTATTTGGGATGTGTATCTGGGAAAAAGTTCAGCTCTGCAGAACTGCATGCTTGTATACAGATATATATAAACTGCAAATAGCATACTGGACTGGGCTGACGTGGGCTGTCCTTACTCGTATAAACATTTCAATTTACATTAACATGCCTTAAATTAGCCGTAGGAAATCTATTCCATAAGCCGTTTATGAAAGAAAGCACCTTCTAGTTCACCTCCGACCTTCATCCTTCCACATACCATAAAGTCAAAAGCAATAAATGAATGACAGAACTATTCAGTCAGCTATTGCCTAGTTGTCTATTCAGTTTGATTTTTTTAACCTCGACTACTTCTGAAGAATAGCAGGTGAGAATTGCCAGATATCTTTAAAATGTAATATGTAAAAAGCAAACAAAAATCCAAACTCTCCAAACTTCTTGCCCTTCGTAGGAAATCTATTCCATAAGCCGTTTATGAAAGAAAGCACCTTCTAGTTCACCTCCGACCTTCATCCTTCCACATACCATAAAGTCAAAAGCAATAAATGAATGACAGAACTATTCAGTCAGCTATTGCCTAGTTGTCTATTCAGTTTGATTTTTTTAACCTCGACTACTTCTGAAGAATAGCAGGTGAGAATTGCCAGATATCTTTAAAATGTAATATGTAAAAAGCAAACAAAAATCCAAACTCTCCAAACTCTTCTTGCCCTTTTTTTTTATACTACATAACATTGTTGTTGATTTAATTGCTCTTAGAAATACAACATTCCATTTAAAGCCACTCGTGCTGCTTGATCATAGGTTGAAAACTGAAACAGTTCATGAACAATATAGAAAATGTTCTATGCTGCAAAAGATAAACCTTTAACCCCCCACCCCTCCAAATAAAAGCAAAGAACACACCCTTTGAGTAATACTGAATTTACCAATTGCTGGAGAAGCCAAGAGCCATATACTACAAACTACCCGAGAACCCATTCTTGGTTTTTAGATAGTACTACCTTTCTTATTAAGTGGTGGAGAGAAATGTTGGCAGAGAATATTCTACTAGCAGATGGTACTTAAGTTGGAATTAAATACTGCAACAGTCTCACATTTGGATACCATTCAAGAACGAATGCTTCCATACAAGAAATGACTAAGTAAGCCAGGACTTCTCAGGCTGGAAAAGAGATGACTGAGTGGGAATGTGATAGAAGGTCGCTAGGCATGGATAGAGATAATCGTCCAATTTCTTTTCTAATAAAAAAAGTAGAGGGCATCAAATGAAGCTAGCAGGCATCGTGTTCAACATTTAAAATTAGTGTGTAGGTGAGGGTTACTAAATGCAAAACAGACACGTCTGGCTCCAGAAGTCTGGAAAGATGTAAATTTTGTCATGGCCCAATGTTAGAAAAAGGATAGAGTTTTAAGAAAATAAGGCACTTAGGGAACGTCAACAAAATCACATCAAATGAAAATACTGTCATCATGCTTAGAAATGCCATACCGTGTAAACTGTGTTCTGTGCAGTTCTAAAAAGCTATTTTATGTTTGAATTATTAATATCAAGCAGCATTTTTGTGTTACAGCTCTGTGACTTTAGATTTGTTTAATTCTATTGCCGATTCTGATTGCTCAGATTAAATTAGATTCAAGTCAAAAGTGGTATGTACTTGCAGAATGTAAGATCTGGTACCATTATTCACCATTTGCAATGCAAATGATCACACTGTAGATACTGACCCTCTTTATCATTTGAATGAAGACTTTTCATAATCATTTATCACATAAGTTCTTCACAGACGTTAAGTATTTTTTTCTATTCCCTCATTACATGTTCTTCAAGTTTAGTTTACATGTTTTTGCATTGTCAATACTTTTGCTTTATCTGAATTATGCCGTACTATTACCCTGAATAATCATGAATTGAAAAAACCCTACTGCAAATTATATCGAAACATAAGAAGCCTGAGAATAATCACGGTGCTTTTGGATCTTATTTCAAGAGAAATGTAGGCACTCCCAGTCACCTTTGAAAACCATATTTTGAAAAAATTGTACTGCTGTAAATTCTTATTTGCTACACATCGGAGATGTGCTTTATGAGTAGGCTTGGGTCCTGAATTTTGTTTGACTTTGCATTAATTTATTTTCTGTAAGTCGCAAGTTAAACCTATTTGAAGAACCCATGAATAAAAACATTTTCACTACCAGTTGTTCTGTGATGTAGGTGATGGAGCGAAAACATTCACACTAAAACTACAGTTTACTTTGCTGTTGTCTTTAATTCTCTGAACAGGCAGATCAGTAAGATTAAGTTTTTGCACAAATACAGGAATGCAATTCCATTTTGTTAGTAGCAATCAAATTCTGCCTTTTGCCGAGAAACACCAGAGCAAATTCTAAAAATTCTACCAGCTGCATTTTTGTGACAGAACAGAATTTGGCCAGGTGTTGAATAAAATTGCATCTTTGGGCCATGCGACAAATGTATAAGCATCTCCTTCTATGGAATTCCACTGGCGTGTTTCTAAAACTGTTCATCTTTCACTGGAGTTTACAAGGTGCAGATGGAAAGGAAGATAAATTCATCCTAGAAATTTCATAGAGGAGACTCATACAAGTAAGTTCTGAGATAAAGGAAAACAAGTAAATTCTTTGTTAACTATGTTCTTAATGAAATATTTATTCAGTATCATCATAGGCGAACTTACATGGGAACACATTTCCTACTACCCATGCAAGTGTTTCATTTAGTGTGCTTTGTTGTGACCTATGGCAATGCTGAAGCAGCTTAACATTTTGAAAACTGATTTATTTCAGGATCAGACAATTTATATAGAATCTAACCTTGCTACGCAGGTAAAAGTACTTGCCCTTGGCTATTACTTAGCCTGACCACAGGGCTTTCTGGAAACAGCAAAAGCTTTATAAGTGTCAGCTCATGGCTAAATCAATGTTTATGCATGATGTACCTTTGAATAGCAAACACTTGCTGCCTGCAAGCTAAACAATGTTTTTATCTGTTTGCCTATTTCTGGTCCTTCAGCCAAAGCACAGGGTGTTGCAAATCGCATTTAGTAACAATTATCTGCTGGAATTTCATGAAGAGGAAAGTAGCATGATTAATGAAAAGTGACACACAGAGATTACTTCGCTATGCTAGTCTCCTTGGTGAATGGGCGACTCTGTTGAACTGAAGCCTGACCTTTGTTACTTTTAACGAGGTCATCGTGAATGCTAAATGCTTGAAAGATTAGCCACTACAAATGTTCCAGTATTACTTAATGATGCTGCCACTAATGAACTGCAGGTAGCCAATTAAATATAATGATACAGTTTTCACCTCTGAAACAAAGGTTGAAGAAAAACCAAAAAATGTGATGTTTTCTGTCAAGGTGTTTAAAATACAACCTTGGAACTCTTATTAGAGCATGTTTGCCTCGCACATAGGTAATTAAAAGTCTAAATTTGGGTAAGCCAAAGAGTCCAGCTTTGAAGGAACTGCGTACCCAACTCACCACTGGATCATTGCTCAGTAGCTGTAATGTTTACATCTCATTTTCATCCCCAAACAGCAGAGTGGCTCAACATCCTGCACTTTGCTGTAAAGGTGTGTGGTGTTATTATAAGCCCTGAAGTTTTCAAAGTAACTTTATTGTCACTGAACTAGCATCAGACCACTTGTAGCAAAGCAGTGTAAATGTGAGGTAAGCCTCAGGTTTAAACATATTCTCTGTTACAGTATTGACTCACATTAGCTACCCAATAGTGTAGGTAAATGTGACCAAATGAAACTGAGAATGGAAGCTTGAAATCAGACCTTGAAGTTACAGTTGACTGAAAAAACATCAACACAGACATGAGGAAAAATAAGTTTCAAGAGTATTCATAATTGCTTTCACACCTGTTAATGCATCTTTGTTCCCTGTGGGAACTATATTTGATCATTTCATCAGGCAGAGATTCCATCACCTTTCTTAAACTGACAAAATAACTCTCCTGTCATGAATTTTTATTAAATATAAAACTGTGAAGACATAACACCACAAATGGAAGAATGCGAAGTATGTGAATGGCCATTTCCAACACAACACTGTTTGCTGTAAAGGTGCATATAAACTTACGGGTTTGTTCTACCAGAATCCATATAAATATATGCAGTATACTGCAGGTTCAGTGAAGTTCATCACACTGTGCATAAAATGCAGGACAAAATCGAGTCAAAAAAGTATGTCTGGTAAAACTCCCTGCAATATAGAAAACCACATACCTTATTTGTACTATCCCCTCATGATTCCTCTCTACTTTGCAAAGAGGAAGAACCCTGCCGTTGTCTGTAATGTCTCCACACATTACCAGGACAGGAGTAGGGGTGGCACAGATTCCAAGCCAATAATATTTACAGTGGCATTAATTAAATAGCATGTATGAAAGTCACAGATCTGGGGCTGTAGTACTGGTCCCATCCCAGACAGACCTGAAAAATTTGTTTCCATTAATCTCAAGGATAAGAGATGGAGCCATTCAGAAGAACAAATGCTGTATTTGTATCACAATCCTGTGCTGTAAGGACCAGCTCCTCTCTGCTTTCAGTAGCAGAGAAAAGAACTAAAAGTAGATATTATGGTTTGTAGGTAGGAAGATGACATTGTAATTATCTTTCATACCAGGAAACAATGTAAGACTTTGAACATGCTACATCCAGAGTTTGCTCTGCATCCGTGCAGTATTTACTGTTGTATGGCAGATAGATCAAGACAATATTACACAGAGCTAAACAAAGAAAGCAAATGCAGAATTAGAAACATTGCATATGGCAAGAGAGCAAAATTAGTTTTTTTCCATGAGGCATCAAAACTAGGATATTAAATAACAAAACTTTACTTTTACTTTTGTACAGAAACTTTTGTATCTTTTTATAAGCACTAAATTTACTGTAAATGAGAAGAAATCTTTATTTATTAACCTGTGAAAAGTCAACTGGTTATATGGGACTTCTATTCAACAAAACGATTAAAATATAAAATAGAAGACTTCTTACAAATGCTTGTAAAATGTCTGGAGAAACTTATTAGCAAATGTTGCATGTTAAGATTCTGAGGTTTTTACTATTTAACTAGACTAAAAGTAGATTTACTCTACAAAATTTCATCTAGAGTTATTTGGCTTGTAGGAAAACAAGGGAGGCTGCAAATTTGGAATGATTTACCCAAACTTTGATGTTGGCCCAGGGTTCAGAGAAGCAAGAAAGCATGTAACTCTTGCACTCCCCACCTTAGGGCAGACAGGAACCCAGGTAATGAGAAGAATAGACGGAGCCTGATTTTATGTTTTCCTGCACTAGCGCAGGAGAACCGCTACATGGGGTTCTCATAATTTGCCTTTCCAGAGGCCTGCAGCAATTCATTCAAGTTTCAGGCAAAATTTTGGTCTTTGAATTGTAATTCAAACAGAGAAACAGCTCTTGGGGTTTTTAGGTCTGGAAGTCCTTTATGTTCAGACTGTGCCTAAAATTAAAAAAAAAAAAAAGCAGCTACAAAGCTGTGGCGTTCAAGCTCTCTGACTTTAAACTTTAGTTTCTGAATGTACATCTAGGTTATCTCTCTCTTTTCTAGTAATTAAACTCAAGCCTCTATTTAATTGGAAATAAAAGCACAACACATCCACGTTTTAGTTCATACTTGCACATGTATTAGCATTTTGTACTACACAGGTAAAATTATTGAACCCCCTTTCCTTTCAAACCTAGTAAAAAAAATACCAGACTACTAAAGTATCAATGACCAGATATCAAGGGCACACATTATCATAGTTTGCTGTTACCTTTAGCTAATAACCATTATAAACTTCAAGTAAAAATGGATAAATGGGCTATTTCATCCTAAATATGCCTGTTCTAAAGTACATGAATATTTGACAGCAAATTATAATGGTAACAGCTTTGGAACTTTAACATTACTGACTACTACTGAAAGTCTCTTAAGATACCTTTTTGCATACTGAAACGTTGGAGTGGAAAAGTATGATCTATAATAAAAACTTGCTGCGTATAACAAACATATTCAACAATTACTCTTTTTGGAGGACTGCTTGAATACTTCTATTTGAGAAAATTTTACATTGTTGATTATAACTGTGATATCTTACCTCTTAATACATTTTACAATTTGCACATAATAGTTCCAAAGGAACTTGTAAATGACAGTAAATCATAAAATTCATTTTGCTTTGCATCAGTTCATTCATCCATGTTCCAACTAATCACCTCATTTCAAAATTCAATAAGCCTAAATACCTGGATTTATGATGCTTTGTCAAAATTAACAAGGGAATATCAACAATGTAGAATTAGAAGTCTATTGCAACTTAAAGACAAGCACCTAGTTGAAAACAATTAAAAAGACTCTGCAGCAATAATTATATCCACAGTGTTAGCAAATAAAATAAATTAAAACTGATTTCATTTCTGCTTTGGGAGATTGCAGGAAACACTAAAAAGCTTTAATTTAGTCACTTAAAACAATGAAGTTGTTTTGAAGTAAAACTTTAAAGAGAATGAATTGAACTTGGAGTGCTAAGTATGCTAAATTGCACATAAAATGTGCATGTAGATGTATTTTTAAATATACACTATTCCTATTTATTATTCCATAGCTACAATGGATCAGAAGGCTTTTATTTTGATAGACAACATTTTGGTTATAAATAATCTCCAGTAATAGTATACCTAAGAGAACACAGTCATCCTATTGTATCAACATGGAAAAATAAAAGAGCAACTAATATTTCAAAAAGATAGTAACAGTAGCATTTATGAAACACGTTGTCTTTATTATAACTCAATAGTTTAGAATCTATCATTTCTACATCAATTACCTGCCACATAAATATTGGTATTTTTTAAAGACACCACTGTAGGCACACCGTAGCTTACTTACAATCTGTACAAGTTCTGGAGACTTGCATTTATATTCAGCATTAAAAAGGAGCTTTAGTTTTATTTGTGGAAATAATTGTGACAAATACAAGTATTTTGCTGAATAATTTGGCATCTTTTGCAGACTCAGTATTGCAATGACTGCATTTAGGATGTAACTAATCTATAGGCAAAACTGCAAGCGAAGGAAAGAAACGTGCTATTAGGAGTGTATAGCTTTTACGCAATGAGCAGAATTAAAAAGAATGAGCAGGTGATATAATTTCTTTTGAAAGGATTTAAAAAGTACAAAATTGTTACAGTTAAAAGAAAAGGTCTACAGTCCTCTGTTGCCTCTTTAATTAAGTTCTTAGACGTAATCAGATGCAAAACAACTAATGGTAAAAAGAGACTATGCCATGCTGAATATTTTCTCTCTTATTCCTATAACTGTCAATCCACAAAAGGCTGGGTTTTATACAGCACATGAATCACAAGATCTAGTACCTTTTTGGTGATTCATGTTAGCACTGTTCTATGATCTATTGGTAAATTATTTAATTTCTCATTCACAGATAATTTGTCTTCCTTTTTCTGATCAATTTCTCTGAATCTGAATGAGCAATATTCTTTAAATGGGTATGTATATAGCCAAATATACTCATACATCTTATCAAAGTATTCTTGGAAATACAATTAGTAGTTTAAAACCTTGCATACAGTTCAACTACCTCCTTCTGCTTCCCTTACTGAATGTGATTTTTTCTAACCAACCATAAACAATACCATTTTTTCCCTAATATCCTGTTCTATCTCCATCTAACCAACTGTATCCTAACCTGAGTTTTTTACCTTCTGAATATGAAGAATGGAGGCATCAAAGTGCTCTAATGAGATCTATCGAACACTTCAATACTGCATCTGTGAAAATGTCTCAGTGCATAAGGTACCAGTGTTAATCATCAAATTTCAGATTCTGATAAGAGATGACATTTATATCAGGGCTTCTATCAGGTTCTTGTACATCACACCAAGGTTCTAGTCTTGCTGTCCCAATACAGACATTTGTGAAAACACCAGAAATTGTACTTACGATACATATTTTAATAATAAAGGTTTTCCCTGTGTTCATATTTAAATCGTCTTTAGTTAATGATATTGATCTTTGTGAAAAGATCACTCAAAATCATTTAAACTAACTTTTTAGTTAGTTTAGATAGATAGATCTTAGAAAAGATATGCTAACATTCAGGTTGGTATCTACACATATGCAGACATATGCAAAAAATGGAGACACCTTTTGATATTTTTAAAATTGAACTGTCCTATGTTTGGAAGGAAAAAAAACCCTTGTATTTTGATCTTGATCATTCTTGATGATAAAAAATAAAATCTATATTCCTTTGATGCAATGGGGTGAAAATTGGTACTTGAGCAATGGAAATATTTAAATGACTGTTAAATAATGCTAAATCATCTTGAAAAGACAATATCATTCTTTGCATAATTTAATTCAAATCAGAGCCAAATGTAGTTTCTAAAAGCCTACTTATGAACATTTTTAGAACCAGTGTACTCTACCCATGTCTTCAGGAATGTGTACAAATACTATTATAAACATTTAATATTTTTAAAATTCTGAAGTTCTAAATTCCAGGTAGATATGCAAGAAGTTCTGTCTCCTACAGTAACAGAATTATGCATTTTGGCTTTAAACTGAAGGACTGAGGTTGGCAATCTGATTGAAGTGTGCTTATTTCTGGTGATGAAGCAATGTCGAAAAGAACATGACTTGTAAATATCCTCTGGAACAGAAAAGGCAAGGAATTAAAAGTAAAAATGTGTTTTTTCTTAAAAAATATTGCAGCTGTTATACAATCATCAAGAGATGGTGAAGCTGGAACTCCTTTTATTCTACATGAACCTTTCAGTGCATTCTCAGTGCAAATTTTGGTTTCTGAGCATAACGTTAAGATGTTTTATACTATAAAATGTATGTAATTAAGAAATGGCTAGCAACATAAACAACGTGTGCACAGGAACAGCAGCATTCTTATTTCATTGTTCAAAGGCAGCTTGCTCTACCACACAGCTGGATGTACTCTAGTAGTGGGGCACGTCATTGAGCCACTGATGGAGAGAGACCAAGAAGGATTCAGGGCTGTGAAAAGGAGAAGTGGCTTGGAAACAGAAATTTGTGTTTTTCAAAAACTGTCCAGCAACTTCATTCTCCTGTGATCTCCTGCTCAGTGGCTGATGACGTGCTTTTAAATCCCGAGTGCTGCAGTTTCTCCTGACTGCACACATGCACACATTGTCACAGGTCCCTCCTTCAGAAAAAGAAGTATTATCCCATTGTCTATTTTACAACAGGAAATGTTGAAGTCAAGATGCTCAGTGGACCAGGGTGACATTTATGGGTCAAGATGCACATTCAAATGCAAGCTGATTTTCACAGCAGGGATGTGAGACACAATGACACCTATAAGCAAACCCCTAAGCACTGGTTCTGAACAAGTTCTTTTTTTTCTTTTTTTCCCTTTCCACTGGATACAGCGTATCAGTTGGTTTCTCTCAGGAGAAAATAACTTCACTTTGGGGGATTTCAGTAACATGAAAAGAGAAAAGAAGGTTTTGGATTTCTATCATCCACTTGAAAAAAAGTCCTGAAATTTTACTTGTATTATTTGCACTGTTAAGACAAGCTGCACAGAAGAGTCAAATACTTTGTGACCCAGCTTGTGAGATCTCTGCCATTTGGCTGTTAAATCTGTGTCTTGCTGCTTGGTCCTTTCCACAGGATGAATTTATCTGATCACCTCATGTTTCTGTAACAGACAGACTACTGGCGACACTCTCAGTGAAAGTCTTGGTCCTTGCCTAATTCAGTTTTTTTTAAATCAGGGATAAGAAAACAGGGACAAATAGTTGCCTTGAAGAAATCTGTTAATTTTTTTATTCAAAATAATTCTATGGGAATTTTAGGAAAAGAAAATAAGGGACCAAAAAGATCAAAATCTTGGTAGTGGAGGAGAAAAAGGTCTCTACCTTCAATTTTTGATAAATTGTTTTGATTGGGTGTTTTCTCTATTAAAAAAAAAAGTGTAAGCATTCAACGAACATTAGTTTTTAACCATATAAAATGACTTATTGGCACGTGCAACTGATTAATTTCACTGTAATGGAAAAGTGATTTAGGAAATACTTCTATCCTATCAGGAACATAACTTGTGTTTAACTCATCTCACATTCGGACTAGTCTCCCTGGAACTGATTTTGGAATCAAGGGCTTTAGTGTGCCTGACTAACTAAGGAACCTACATGTCACTCTTATGAAGTCCCATAGGAAATGAGGACCTTACACAGGATTGCTGTCATTGCTGCCTACAGCTGCCTCTTGGGAGCGTGTAGAGAAGCTGGAGCCAGACTCGGTGCCAGGAAGAGATGCCTAAAGCTTTCCTAAAATTTAGAATTTTTAATTTTTAATATCTGGCATAAATTCAAGCTATACTAATAAATAAAAAACCCTTAGGAATTTTACTTTTATATTAAATTACTACCTTCCTTTTTGCCTCCTACATATTATTTTTATAATACACATATATTTGGTTTATGAGCACAATTTTTTCACTTTCATTTTTTTGCTGATACAGAGGCAGATACAGAAATCTGATACAGAAGTCTGAGCAGCTTATTATAGCTTTTGATAACGTTATGAGGTTTTCTATTATCTTTTCTTATTTGACTGTAAAGTCACAATTTTTCTTTGAAAATATTGAAATCTATGCAAACAATCATTCTGTGAGCATTACACATTTTGTCATCACTACTGAAACCATGTTTGGTTTTTAGTGCATTAATCAAGGAGCATGGAGGGAAATAAACCTCACTTTTGTGAGTATCTGAATGTGGAACATAGTAGCATACTTCTAAAAAACATGAACATAATCTTTACTATGTTCAGGAAAACCAATGCAGTAAAGAAAAAAATGACAAACCTAACTCAATTTAAAAACTCAAAACTCAGAAAATATAATTTGTATCTTTGTTGCAAGGATATTACTCAATACTAGTTCCACTTGCCATATTAGAGTATTTTTCCTCCCGACATAGAGATGTTAATTAATAAGAAACTCAAATGAGGATCTCATTTTAAGTGGGTGATATTAATTTCCCTACAGAAAGCTTACAGAATATGTTGTCTCTCTCTTTAAAATTATTGCATCAGGAAATAAGGGATAATTATGTTGGCAGCGTGCTGCTTTTTTTTTTTAGGTCGAGCAAGATGTCATGTGGGACGTATTGCCAAACAAATTCCATGACGAATTAGGTGATGTAGTATGTATGAAATCTAAAAAATCTTCCACATTATAAGTCCAAACATCTCTGCTTCAGTTATACGTAAACTGGAAAGAGGGGGAAAAAAAGAGTTCTTTGTATACACACTTATTTCAGTAAAAACAAATCCAGTGTGGCACTGGCAAGTTCACAGACATCATGGGAACATTTTTAGCAGAACAATGCTTGTCATTTGGAGCTGGGCTGCCAACATTTCTGCATCATGCTTATTGGTATTTGAGTAATTTCACCACTTGGCATCAACTAAGTTCAAAAGCCTGTTTGTAACAGTAGTCTTTATTGTACTGAGGCTGAACAGAACAGCAAAACTAGTTTGCCCTCACACAGCAAAGGGCAGAGTGACTCAGAAGAATATGCAAAGTGATTCTACTTGGTTGATTTTCATTTGTTTCTGAAACAAAAACTCTCAATCACTAAAATGTCATGACAAGTCAGCGAAATGGTTGCAATTCCCTCGAAACTATGTTTTAAAAGTTAAGCCTCATCTGAGAAAGGCCCACTAACAGATGGGGTAATGTTTATAGGATTTGGATTGGGCTTTCTATGACATGCTCAACCTATTAAAAATACAAAAGAAACCAAAACATTGTGTAGAAAACAAATGAATTTATAAAAAAATAGTATTTTTTAAATTAATGCAGGTGGTATGATCACAAAATGCTGAAAGCTACGTCCTCATAGATACATTTCATCCTGCTTCTTGTACACTGATATTGGATTGGTCAACTTCCATACATTTTGTGAACACCAACATTTGTTTCATTCCCTGTTTTTATTTTTTTTTAGTAGTGGATGCATTTAATTATAAAATATTGATCCTTTTCATAGGGAATAAAAACTGTTCCAGCTTCAGTGTACTGAAAAAACAATATGATTTCCAGAAAAAATCTATGGATCTTCCTCCAAAACTGCAAAGCATCCAGGAGAGTAAAGGAAATGGAGGATAAGATCCCCCCCTTGCACTACATTAGTATTTGCAAGACTACATGATGCAGACAGAAGTATTTTTGCCTCAACGCCTACCAGGTCCTCCTCAAAATACGAAACAAAATTCACATATTAAAAAACATTAAGTAATTTTTAAAATTAAGTAATTTTTTATACAATTATTCAAACTTCTAGGTTTGTACAGTTGCAAGGTAGGGGTCAGATTCTAAGCACACATGCACACATTTTCAGCTAAGCGACTGAGTTACTCTTTGCTTATATGTTGGAGATCAGCACTGGACCAAAGCAAATGTAGCAAACGAGTAGTTCCTTTGTTTTAACACAAGACCTTTTAGTACGATTGTAACATAGATAAATGTATTTCCAAGCAGACAAACAAACTTAGAGGTCTGCTACAGAAGTAGGGTTTTTTTGGTTTTACAAACTAATGACAATTGATAAACTTGAGGTACAAGAGCTATCCGTCACCTGCAAGCATGCTATGCCTACGGACTGTCTCTGATCCATTCCACTAGGTATTTCCCAATTTTGAAGTCCTATAGAAAAGTGAATGATTTTGTTCGGTATACTTTCTGAAAAAGTACATGATTTTCCAAACCTATCGTTATAGCATTTTCAGATAGAAAGTGTTCAGAATAGCTGTGTGCGATCTTTTTTAATAATACTAACATATTGTTTGTATCTGGTCTGGTGGGATACTCTTTAATTGGAGGCATGTCTATGAGGAATAATAATTGGCACAGTTTTTGTTTTTAATAAATATATTTATATGTTATTTATTTCAGTAATCTGAAGGCTCCAAAAAATAGCTCTTGGTAGAGTCTTTACTAGTAGAGAGTGACAGATTGGAGAGGGGTACAGGGAGGACTGAATCTGCAAGGTTACACCATTACAGAACAGACTGCATTGGACTAGCTTATCTACCTGTTTTAGCTTTCTTCAAGACAAGATTTCTTCAAACAGGATCTGGAACAAGTATCTAGACTCCGCAGAGGATGCAGATACATGGCTTTTATTGCCTAGCTTCCAAGAAAGATTAAAAAAGCTGAGTACCAAGGGAGTATTAGAAACTTCCGCAATCACCCTCTTGAGCAAAGCGAGGAGGAGGTAAAGAGAAAGCTGCCAACCACCTGCATGCGTTGGAAATCAGGACAGGCTTTGGCACCTGATCTGGGGCCTGACTGGTATGTTTGTTGTGCAGATCAAGATCCAAATCTCCAGCAGGAGATCTGAAAGAGAATGCAGCAGGATGGAAAGTGTCAGGACTCAGCAGGAGCAGGGCCACATTCCCAAGGCAGGTGGTTGCAAGGAAGCTGGGCCATCACCTCACCCATCGGCGCGGTCCTACGGCTGGAGGCAGGTGGGCAGAGTACCCAGGTGGCAGCAGCAGGGCTGACGAGCGTTGGCCAGGACCAGGGAATAAGCCATGTCCAAGACTGGTGTGGGAAATCAAAGTGCCCAGGGACAGGATGAAGGGCAAGCAGGCCTGTGGCACCGTTGGGGCAGGGACAAGGGATCCAGCTGGGCTGAAATGGCATCCTGGGACCATGGGCAGGATGGCGGAGGCTGGGCAGGGACAGTAAGGCTGTCAGTGCCTCCAGGGTCTTGACAGCAAGTTGTTTTTAAAAAGTACGAAAAAGAAGTTAGGGTGCCACTTGATACAACTTATTTGTTACAGCACTGACCCAGGGATAGGGGGTCTGAATTCAACACTTTCCTCATCCTAAGATTAGCGGAACAAGAGCAGAAGCAATATCTCCTTCTCCTGGCAAGGGAAGGGCTACAGGTGTGGTTCTGAGGCACCAGTTTCAATAGATAGGAATCAGCAGTTTTTCAGTCCTATCTGCTCCCCAAAGCTGTTTTTTTTTTGGCTGGGGGGTGGTATTAATCTCTTTTTTACAGTCAGAGAATATTAAAACCAGACAGAGAGATGCCTAATGATTTCTGGTGTTCCCAGATGTAGGCAGCTGATGAGGGGAGGAACCTGATGGTAAGTTTAGGCTCAGCAGTAGGGCTGAGGCAGAAGCAAACACTGAATCAAGCCCCAAACCTACAAATAGAGAGGAATGAAATTAAGAGAAAATGACACCACCATTAGCGCAAGAAGAATTTCAGAAGCAAGAGGTGTAGGAAATAGCTGGGGTGACCAGCGGGTTCCCATTCCATGCCTTCCCCGTGATGGCTCCCTCCCGCAAGTTCCGGTAGAGCAGTAACATCCTAGAAGAAAGCAAATGGACAGGCAGATGGCAAACTTCATGCTGCCACACACTGAGTTAATCTCTTGTGGGCATTGCTAACAAACAGGGTGGTAAGCGGCAGATGCTCATACCTGCTTTATTTCAGATGACCTGCTGTATTGCTGTTATCAGCAGATCAGTGCATACAAATTGTGATGGACAAATTTACGTCAAATCATGATATGAGTGACATGTCATAGCCCAACCTCATTAGTGCAAGAAAGTATTTCTTTTCTAGGAGCAGCATCTGGGTTACATTTAGAGAAAGACAAGCTGTGTATTACTATTATTAGACTTAATGATTTGGAAACCGTAAACTACAAAACTAATGAGAGAAAGGGTACGTGTGTGTGTAAGCACGCTTGCCATGTAAATGATTTTCGAGACAGGTAGGAAAATGTGCTTGATTTGTGGACTTATGAGGACTCACCAGGGTGTCAGTTAGTTTCCATCTAACTTGCACATAGCCAATATTGTCTTGTATTTAAAACTATCTTTTTCGCAGAAATACAAACAAACTTAGGAACACTGGCTAATCGGCATTTCTATTTGTAAACAACTTATTCAGCAAGATGAATACATTTATCTACTAAAGAAAGGTTCTACTAATGTATCAGGTATATTTTATTTGCGGTTATTTTATTTTACACCTCATTGTGTATGTCTGGTTTAGGCTGTAAACTCCTAGAAGCAATACCAAGCTCCCTTTTCTCACCCTTACCCCTCTTCCTCCCCCCAACCTCCACACCCATTTCTGTATCGTATAGTGCTGTGTGAACTGAAAATGCTTGGAAATATAAGAACCAAATAACCTTCTGATCTGGATAGCAAGCACAGTAGCTGGGGAATTAAATGGTTTGTGTAACACTACACCAAGCAAAGGCAGTGTGTTACTTCAGAAAGACTAAGGTGAGCATCCTCAATAACTGCAGTGAAAATATGATTACTTACAGAAATTACCACAATATTTTATTTATACTCTATTCTGATTTTCCCTTTAGTCTCTGATTTATACACCACTAGTACGAAAAAAATAAAATTAAATTTACATGTTTTATTTTTCTATCAGTTTTGCACAAACCTTTCCTTGTTATAACATTAGCAATTTGTATTGACAGTCAGGGCCCTGTACAAACTGCCTTAATTTTTCTTGCCACACACTTAGGACAAAAGTGTGCCTATCTCCTGGCACAATCTCCTGGCATCTTCCCTGTCAGATAAGGAACGGCAAGACAACAGCTCTAGGATATGTTTCTTTCTGAATGGTCTACCTTCCAAGAACTGCTAAGAAAGGACACAGGAGAGCTCAGAAAGTTTTGTCTGCACACAAAAAGTATCTGAACTCTCACGGAACTGTGGCTCCTTAATCTAAGGCTTATAGGGAATTTACAAAGGGCACATTCCCTTCTGGACATGCCTGTAATTCCCATTATCATCAATGGGGGTTATAAGCAAGTCGTAGCAAAGAATAAACCCTAGTGTGTTAGCACTGCCCCTGTTTAACAGTCTCTAAATCAATACCAATGATGTGACAGTTTTACTTTCCGTATATTCTGACCCATTTGAAATTCAGTTTGCACTTAACTAATGAAAGAGTACATTTTAATCCTCCTAACGAAAGGATACAGAACAGCCATTGGAGTCTGAGCCAAAACCGACAAAGTCAATGAGAAACTTTCACTCTACTTTAGAGAACTTTGGATTGGTCCCTTAATGAATAACACACAGTTCACCCCTGCTAAAGAGAAAAAGATTGCTCACAGAATACAATGCTATTCTGACACTTAACCTGGCAAAACACAGTTGCTGCTTTAAAAGGAAGTTTCCGATATACCCTGTTCCAGACTTCAGAAAACATAGCTAACAATATACAGTACACTGGAGTTTAAAAAAACAAGGAACATGTAGGGGAGGGAAAAAATACTAAAGGAACTTGAAAATGTTACTGTTGCTTTCTGATGTACTGGGCCCAACATGTTTCTCTGAACACAACCCCAATTCTGTTTGTAAAAAAATATAGTAAGCATCAGGCTGGAATAGGAAAAAACCCATAAAATTGGAACAGAAGACTATGCTTAAAGACATTTGTGCAGGGAACGTGGAATTTTATTCCTGATACAAGTCATTTTCCAAACTGTCCCGGAAAAGATGAGACACAGAGGAATGTGTCCACACATGAGATCAGAAAGTTAGAACAGATTTACAATATAAAGTCTCTTCTGCTGTCTCAAGAGGAAATCACTGTCTTTGGATGTCAATAAATACAGCTATTACAGGCAGCACAGTGGCTAAAATATTCTTAATAGGATTCTCCCACAAGGAAACATGAACGCAGAACTCCCTATTTCCTATCTGAGTTTAGTCACAGATACAAAGATGATCTTACAATCTCAGTGTAATATGGGACAGGTTTCCATTCAACTTGCATAAAAACATGCGCAAATTCTATACAGATGTATTTGTAACTAGACACCCTGACATCATCTGGAGTACATGTAGTATCTCTGAGGTTTCAGTGGTAATCATACTTCTGTTTAAGCACTGATATTTTCTGTCGTTATTTGATGCTTCACACCAATTTTTAAAAGAAAATTATTGTAACGTTAAAGTTCACTGGCTGAAAAAGGAAAGTTAATACCGTTCTTCAAAAAAGCAGTTATCAATCCGTGCCTTCAAAATGCAGCTCTCAATTCAATTTGGTTTAAGTAACTGCTTCATTCCTTTAAAATTATTTTATTCTGAACATTTCTTTTCATAGAGAACATTACCTACACATGTTAGGAAATCACTGTCTATAAATTATGTACAACAGAAATAGTAGTGTATAATAGCTCTACTTAAATAAATATGTATTATTTATAGTGTCACAGGTGAAGTACTAAAAGAAATGATACAGTCTGCCAAGAATCTTATTGCAAAAATAACTTGTCCTAAATGCTGAACATGTATAGTATTGGCTTTTTTTCCCCTGCTATTTGGATATTTTTAGTAAAATTGTAATAAAATATTTCAAAATAAACACTGCATTATTAATGTACTTCTTATTTGCCCTAGGGCAGCTCTCACATAACTCTATCATTTAAATTCTCTGCTCTTCTTACATTACATACAATGGAGCTAGTCCTGATCTCATTTATATTACCTTTTAAACTGGTGGGACTTCATAAACATTATAGAAAATACTTCTGATCTACACCAGATGACACGACAGACAAATGAGGTGTAGCTTTTCTGTACTGGCCTCTCTGTTGTGTTTCTATTTCTAAATCAGTGCTGAAAGCTGAAGTAGCACGCTTCTTACATTACATACAATGGAGCTAGTCCTGATCTCATTTATATTACCTTTTAAACTGGTGGGACTTCATAAACATTATAGAAAATACTTCTGATCTACACCAGATGACACGACAGACAAATGAGGTGTAGCTTTTCTGTACTGGCCTCTCTGTTGTGTTTCTATTTCTAAATCAGTGCTGAAAGCTGAAGTAGCACATGCCGTATTTAATTTTCTAAAATGAACTGCAATCAATATCTTTGCCCTATATTTCTGCTGAAAACCGTACCAGCGCTGTAACAAAGCAAGACACTTTCTCTAGCATTCCTGGTATTTCACAGAAAGAAAATGTATCCTGATTAATTTATCTCTAATTACACAAATTCTTTCTAGTTTCAACACTTGTCATTGTTTGTGATAAGAACAACAGGATCAATCAATTCAAAATGGGACTAAAGTACATGGTTCTTAAATTACATTATAGATCTCTTTCCTGTTCAGAGGGGATTAATGTATCAGTATCACTTTGTAGTTTGGGGCACTAATAATCTTGAACTATCAGGAAAGAAAACATGGCAGCAAATTGGTTGCTTTCTTCAGTTGCTGCCACCATGCTGAAATTAAAAGATAAAACTTAGGAACATGCCCCCCAAACTTCATATAAGTATTTATGTATGCTCATTAAAGATGCTTGCTCATTAATTAAAAGTGTACAATGCTTCATTCATCCAAATAGTATAAATCTATAAATTCAGTCAATTTACTTGGAATTAGAACACTCATACATCAGCTCTTAGTAAGAAAGCTTTCAGCTTTCCACATATTTTATAGCCCAAAAAACCCATAGAAATATTTTTTTTATTAATAAGCAACATTTCTTGTTGCTAATGCCCTTAAAAATTAAAGGGCTCAGGGTCTGTTATGGCATCTGAAGGTACCTCTCCAAGTATTTGGCACATCTCTTCAAGCAAGCAAAGCGATGGAAATCAACCCATGCAGAACCTGATGTGCACATCTGGAGGTTTCCAGATCTGCCATCTTCAGTGTTCAGCCAATCACTTACCCAGTATCTAAATGTAAAAAAGTGCTATTGGTTCAAGGTGCCTTATTCTGGATGCCAACTGCACAGCAAGATATTTGGTAGTTTTCCAGCTCGATTTTCAGTCTGGCCTCAATAATTGAGAACAGCATTTTCTGAAGCACATTTGTAATTATACTGTTAGAAGACATCATAACAAATAATCTCAAAGACTGTAATGCATTAGTCAGTTCTTCAAAGTTGGTTACATAGGTAAGATCATTAAGTACTTTTGCAGTGTCCTCCGGCAAGTGTAGGAAAGACAACATTTTGCTGCAATCCTGTCAGTGAAATGAGGGTTTTGCCATACACTTGCTTTCTGACAATTGCACCCAGCTCAGCATTTTAATATCACACCAATTGAAGTGTTATGCACAATCTAGGAAGCCAATGAATGCAGAATACGCATGTAACACCCTCTATAACGTCAGTTTCAAAAATCAATAAAAGGAGAATCCAGTTTTCTTATTCTGGAATAATCTGCATTTTTGTAAGAGAGAATAAAGAGTAAAATGATTACGTATGTAATATTGACTTTATTGTTGCTGAAAAGTGCTGCCTCTCTTCTGAAATTTCATCTACTTGGTATGAAAAAACCAGCACATTTTAACCTTTAAACAGCATGAGGCACGTGAACTAGGAGAAGAATCTCATTTGTACTCTTGCTAAAAATGTTTCATGGAATTAAAATATTTTAAAGATTGGTCTAGATCCATATGGCATTGCTCTGAATTACACCAGCCTAGCAATCTTTATGATAGGAGAACATGGGTTGAAAATTTCTGTGGGCAAAAATAAAAGTAAATCTAATCCCTCCATCTTGGAGAACACTGGTTTCGCTTCAGGTTTTTTCCATTTCTAGTACAGCTTTCACGTAAGCTGGTGAGACAACAGGATCAAATCGCATTGCAGATGATACAATCAAATCAATTAGTTACATTCTCTTTTGGAGACTTATTTTTCTAAACCAAAACTTTGTGCACATGTGTAAGCATGCAGTTAAACAAGGCAGCAGTGTGTGCTGCATACATGAGAAGATCTTTGCTTGGATCTGTCTTCTATAGGTTGTCTGAAAGCCATGTGTTTAGCCAACCCAACCAGAGATGCTAGTCTATCCACCTCAAGGGATTCCATACTCCCCGCCTCCTAGTGTGATCCAGAGTTTCTTATTCACTCACCCCACAACAGCCAATGCAAGGCCCCTTGTCTGGCATGCGCGTGCATTCCTATGATCTCCTCTCTGTAACACCAGGGGCTCTATTTCTCCCTCGCTCTCTTGCCATCTTTACTTCTGTGACCCCAATGTCCATTCCTGCTTTACCCAATGTTGCTTCCTCTTGCCCTCTAGCCAGGAAGCAGAGAGCCCTATGGTCTTCCCTTCCACATTCCGCCACGCTCCCATCCTCATCCAGCTTCTGATTTGATGGTGTCCCACTACCAACACTTTTTTTTTTCCTTTCAGCATGACAAAAATCTGTTTGGAAGATGGGCAAAACTGATGGCTGCTATGCTGAAAAGCCTTGAAAGAGTGCTACTGAGGGCTTTGATGCACTCACAACACCAAAAGTAATTAAGGATATAGCTCTGCTATACATGTAGCAGAGACCCACATCTGTGACCTATTTTCCTTCTTTTTCTAGTTTTATTTATTTATTGAAGCAGTAGGGTTCTGTTCACTGACACCTAGAACATTTCCTGAAACCTGGAGCTGATTTGATTCAGAAATACCCTTATAAAATACACACAGAAGTGTATAGTTGACCTGAGTATAAATTCAGGCAAATACTCGAGCTGGAGAAAGACATACCCAAGAATCATCATACTGCTAGCCTCACAATAAAAAGGAAGCTGCATGAGTAAACGAACACCTTTCTTTGTTTCATACTTCCTACAGTTGAATCTATAGCTTACATAAGATTTCTCTACATTTGCTTTCCTGTTCACATGTGATTTCCAAGCCTGTAAACATACCAGCAAATTATTTTATTGAACCTGACATGAATATTAAAAAATGATATTTGGAACTTTGCAACACCTTTTACAAGGAAGGACTCAACAAAATGTACAAGCATTAAGCAGTGTTAGCTATAGCATGTTGTGCTTGCATCCTCTTCTGAGGGGAACCCAGTTTCCCTGGCTTCATGATTCTCTCCTACTGTCTTCCAAACAATCATTTTTAAAAGCAGCAGGATCCCTGTTAACACAGTAGCGTTAATGTGTTTCCACAGAATCTCCTGTAAGATTGAGAAACTACCTCTTCTCTTTATTTGCCATTCTAATATTGTAGCAAAGTCTCAGACAGTACAAATTTTCCCCAAAGCTGTACTGAAAAAATCCCATATGAATCTGCCAAGCCAGGTTAGGTACTGGGTACACATGATTATGAACAACCGAAGAACTTTTTTTGGCATGGGTACAGCATTTCAACAAGAGTAAATATTTTAGAACTCAGGCTATTTCAAATGTCAGTAATTGTTACAAATGTACAGTTAGTTTGGTGAATCTTTCTGGTTTCCTTAAATCCCTAAAAATCTGAATTCACGTAACAGTTTCAGCCTTACGATCCTTTCCTCCTACTCTCTTTCTCCACAGAAAACCCTAGACAAAAACTTCAACATGTTAATGTTTTTTGGCACACCTGGTTCAGGATAAGGAGTTGAAAATACAACTATAAAGACTCAGAAGCTGGAAAATTCAATAGATTTCAATACATATTGTTGTACAAAAATCTCAGGGTGTTAATAAGCAATCTTATTATTTCTTTTCCAAACCAATGAAGCCTAACAACAGTAATTACTCTCTTTACCTGTACAGTCCTCTTTGCTACAAAATATAGACTGACAGGGAGCAATAGTAGGTTGTGGTAGTTGTCTTTCTTTTACTGTATCTGAGGAATGCATACTAAATACTATGCTCCATTCAGTTTGGTAAGAAGGAGAGGAGGGAGAAGAATTCTGTTTAAAAAAACTGAAATTGAAATGGCCTGATTGGAATTACTGTGTACAACCCTCTTTGCTGAAATAAAGCTGCTAATTGTTTGCTGTTCTATAGACTGTGCTGTCTTTCAGTTAACAGCAAAAAGTGGCCTTTATGAAAGATTATCTGAATTAACGAAAATGCAGTTTGGAAATTACGACATAATCACCCATTACCATACAAGACATGCATTAAAATCCTGAATTGGTGTTTGTTGAGCTGAAAAGATGCTTGGTCTACAAAACAAAAAGAAAGCAAAAATACACAATAGGACTTTTGGTCTCTGCATCCATGGTTATAAGAAATGCAAGGCTTAATGTATTATGCATATAAAACAAATGGGAAAGGACACAAGCTAGAAATAAAAATACTGGAAAATTATATGCAAAAATCAACCAAACAAAAGGTTTTATCTAGTGGAAATGCTTTGCGGTGCTTAAATTCTGATGCACACAGAGGTAGGTATCTCAATAAAAAACTGAGAAGGCAAACATGGAACCAAGTCCCAAGTTCCTTAACACTAGAAGGCTGACAGCTGACATAATTTATTAATGTTAACAATAAATATATATTTTATAATGTTCCAAACAAAATATTATTAAAAGTTTTCTCAGCTATGAATAAAAATCACAACAGCAATAGGAGAGACCTAAATGAGTTTAGTCTGCCTGTCAGTTTTTGAAAATTTATTAGACAATTGGTGGTGCTCTACTTTTACTGTAAAAGCTCCCTTATAACTCTTCAGAAATGATAATGTGAATGAAAAGTTTAAGAATTAAGCTATTAAATGCCCTCTGAACAATCCTTTATCAGTTTGATAGGCATACAGTATACTGAACTAGCTAATAGGGAGTTGAGAGAGCTTTACAAAAAAAGAAAGGACTTATCTGCCTGATAAAGCACTGCTGCAAAAGTCCTTATTGCTGTTCTGAATGTGGATCAGCATGAAAAGAGATTTCCTCCCCTGTTTTTAATATTTTATTAATTAAAAAACCCCAATCTTTCTTTGCATTCATTAAGCGTGGAAAAGCCTCATTAATATAGAAACCACTGTAAGTTTCTGGCCCTTATAACAGTTCTCCCATGACAGCAATAGTGACATATCAACAATCAGTATTCTGCATCCTAATGGTGGTTTTCAAGCAAGCCTCATAGTTCAGACGGGGGCAGTAAAAGCTTACACTATCCCTTTAAGGCTTCCTTGATGTCTTTTGGCATTCTTTTATAATTACAGCTTTTACTGTAAGCACTGTACTGAAGGCATTGTGCTGCAATTGAGTCCTGTGAAATGATTTGAGATCAGTGTAAATGCCACTTTTTAAACAACTAAACTGGCGAACATTTAACTTTCCTTTTAGACTACAAACACAACTGGAGCAAATATGCAATTAACTATCAAAATAAAATGCTGGGCTGGGAGATTTGGACAATTTTCACACAATTGCATAGCAATAACTCTGTCCCTCTCCATTTCCAAATTCCCTCTAAAGTCTCCAAGCCAACAACAGATTACACTCACACATTCTTTTCAGTTGTAAAAGGTATGCATAATAGAGGAAAAATATTCAGTACAAGTTTTAAGAGCTAAAGATACAAGGTTTGTAAGAGACAAGTATCTAAACTATTGGTGCTGTACACATGAATGTAATGCCTCAACAGGTATGAAACATACTGAATGAGGATTTGCCAGTAAGATGGAAAGGACTGAGCAGATGTGCTTTGTACCAAATGATTTTCATATTTCAATGTGACAAAATAGATGAGCCACATAAAGCTTAATTTCAGTTGCAAATTGCAAGCTGGAATAAGTTCCAGAATAGTAAACAATTAGCTGCTTTATTTTCTTTTTAATAAGACTAAATTACCAGATAATATCTACTGGCATCAACTTGGCTAATAAAAACCTGTTTAATAGGATTTGCCATTTTTCCAGTTGCTATCATGATCAGCTTTGCATTTTGATTATCTTTAAACTTTGCCTCAATTTTCTCATAGAAAAGCTCTCAGTAGTAATTGCTTTAACATTTATTCCAGGTCAAGTGGTTAAGTATGAATAATGATGTGTCAAAAATGTACAGTAGTGCTGTCAATAGAGCAATTACCATTTAGCTAGAGATTATTATGGCACAAGAGCACATTAACTGGGCACAGTAAACAGAACAACAAAGAAAGAAGGGGCAAAGGGACCAAACTGTTTTCAAAACCTGCCAGTGTTATACAGTGTGTGTTACTGACAGATATTAGTTGTTACATAAGAGCAATTAACTCTGCAATCAGCTTCGCTCGGCAGCATTGGATTAGAATGTTTCCAATTAGAACAAGAACTTGGAAGCACGTTTCTAGAACATTGGCTTAATTTTTTAAAAATAATCTCACAATGGCTTTGTTTTCCCTTGCACATTTTGCATTGCTGTTTGGAAAGTGATCACGAACTGGCAGTATGCTTAAAGCTTACCCAAACCACCAGGAAGCACACTAGTAAAAATACAGCATATGTCTGTCTCTGGTCATTGGTGGTGGTGTAAAAGCGAAGATATTTTTTCCACATGATTTTTATAGGAGGAATGTTTTGATTTGATGTCAACTTGAAATCTAATGCATTACTGACTAACCTGAAAAAAAAGTTTAACAGCAAGTCACAGGTTGAGAGGTGGTTTTCTACAGCCTCTAATACTAGCAATCATTTTGGTATTATTCCTTTAATTACGGCAGCATAAAGAGTATAAAGTTCTGCCTACAAAAGCTATTTGTTCAGGTATATCTTTAAATAGACATCTAACCCTATTAAACACATGAAAATTACAGTCTGGCAGAGCACAGAAGTGTGACCTCTCAAGAACTGTCTCCTCCAAAAGCCAAAGCCATCTGTATTATCCAGTCTGCTCATGATGGCTCAAGAACTAGGCAAATTCTAGAAACTCCCAAGTTAAAAATGTATGTGTCAAACAGCCTCCAACTTAAACCTCCAACTTAAAGTTTTTAAAATGAATCTTGTAAAAACATATATATATATATATATATAAAATCTTGCCTTCTGCATATCTTATTATTCTAATTCCTCCTGTGTTCAACATGGGCCAATTACAAGATGATCCAACTGTTGCTTCATTTGCCTCTGAGTGGTAATTAGAAAACTTCATGACGGTCCAGTACAGTTGGGTCTAGCTAGAAGTAGGAAGGCACTCCGTTCTCTGAGAAATTTACATGTGTTTCACAATTAGATGATGCTAAACTTCAACATGGAAGTGGCGGTACAATTCCACTAGCTCATCTGTGTCTATCCATTATTTCCATAGCTGAACAGAAATTATGAGCTATGTTGGGGTCTTATAAAAAGAGCTGACAGTGGACGTCACTTCCAGATGCAGGCTTTATTGAATATGCAATGCCTGGGAAATATGGCACGTCTTTGAGCTCCATGTTCTGGAAGTATGAATGTTCTCCCTATATTCAATTACAAATTATTTTAGTCAACGTCCACTGCCAAAAAAATAAACTGGAAAAAAAAAAACCATGAAACTTTGTCAAGAAGGAGTATTTCATAGGAGCTTACCACTTTTTTGGGAGGTGGGGAAGACATTAAATCTTTATTTCTACCTATGCTTCATTGTGACATTTTCCAGGACATCAGTATAAAATATTTATACATGAGACAATTCAATACTACTAAAAGAGAGTAATTTGTGGCCTTGATTTATAATTATAAGTATTTCTATCTTTAGGTAAATTTTAAAATTTCAGGCCATGTAGGTGCCATTCACCCACTTCTTCAAGGAAACTTTATAGTGATTTGAAAGCAAACTTTTCATTGCAAATGAACTGAAAACTTGAGTTTGCCCTTACAATCTCCTGTGATACATTTTCTGAACGTGTCTCTCATAGAATCTGAAACTTTCCTTAGGCCCTCATGAATTGCCCATGCAATTACTGTGTTCTTCTTCACACAGTGCCTGTAATAAGCACTGTGATCTAATGACAAGCATCTTTGAAAATCAAGCAGCCCTGCACAGTCTTTTGAATCCTTTTCATTACTGAAACCTATTGTTTTCACTACTGAGCTTGAACAGACTGCTAATGCAACTTACACAATGAAAATTGAGAAAATCAGATGTAAAATGTATGAAAAGTTAAAATTAATTTTTTATGTGCCTATATACTGTAAATCAACCAGTGTCAATAAGCAGCAATTTGTATTGGATTGTTTCCACTTGTATAACAGTCTTCTCTGATTATAACTTTTCCTTTACTTAGAAAGACAGTGAAGCAGTCTATTTTGACCTTCAGGATTGTTAAAGGATGGAATGCACTTGTCTACAGTCTTTATAAATAATTTGAAAGACCAGGTAGCTTCTAATAACTAGAACACTAGAGCATATGATCAGTGATTCAGATTTGGGACTGAAGTGCTCATAAGCCCGTGCAAAACACGAGAAGGCACAAACTGTCATTTAAAGAGCAGCTAAAAACCATAATTCTATCCCATATATCCTGTAGCTCACCTCAGCCCATGTATATGTGTTATATGCATGATGATAGAAATTTAATTTGGAGCTCTTTGAAATTTACCCAGGAATTTCTGTTGTGGCTTGCCTCACTAAAGGAAACAAGGCAGATTTCATTCTATTGATTGAAAATCAATTAAAATTTTGATTGAGTTTAATTATTATTATGATCTGCATGATTAAAAAACATTTACAAAATTTGTCTCATGCCTTGTAGAATCTACTACAAAGAAACAAAATAGGAACAGTACTAGCAGAGACAGGGGCAGCTTTAAGGAGACCTGGGGAGTTCTGAAGGAAGAACTATAGAGATGGTCAGGGTAACCACAAGATGAAGAAGAAAACAATTCTTTAAAAACATAAAAATCGATAAGATAAAAGTTTTAAAATGCAGTAATAATAGGAAATAATTAGGCAATAATAAGAGAAATACACTTCCATATTAATAATCCCATATAAGTCAATGGGAAAACTCATACACTTGAAGATGATTCTAAAAGTGCTCGTGTGCTTGCCTATACCTTACATCCATCTTTCTTTTTACAGGGGTGATTCAGTGCCTTATTGCAGTCATCTGATGTTTCGTATCAACAGTGATAGGTTATAACCCAAGAGATATAAAAAATCTCAAACTATTAACTTACTGTCCTAATACACAGTCCCATCAAAACAGAAACACCAATCACATTAAAAGAGCAAAAAATGCATGGCCAACAGAGCAACAGAAGTAAAATATTATGCTATACAAGGTAGTTGATTGCCCCACTTCAAGATTTGGAACAAATACATTCTGTCTCTGGGGAGACAAACCCAACCTGTCAAAATGATAACAGTTTTCCAATCAAAATATACCTGATATGCTTAAAATACTTAAAATTCCGTGCGTTTACCTCAGGATAGTTTAATTCATGTGCAGTGGGGTAAAAAAAACAAAAGAAAGAAGAGACTAGAAGCTAAAACAGAAGATGAAAAGTTCATTAGTTCGAAGATATCTTAAGTTTGTGTAATACTATAAAGCAAAGCAGCCTTGTATAACAATTAATTTTCTTAGCTTTAATTTTTTTTTAGATACTAACTCAAAATGGCATGGATGATATCACAAAAAACTATTAAAAAACTCGCATTAAAAATAAAAGTGTTATTTGAAGACAATATGTCTATTTATGTATTTTTTTATTTTGAACAAACTCATCTTTCTCTTTTCTGGAACAACATATTTATTTGCATATATTTACTTGCAAAGATTTTTTCTCCTAGGAATTTGTTTTGCATCCTTGTGAAATAGGTTTCACTTGGAAGCAGTGAACAAACAGGATGTCATAAAATTTCAATTATTTGCATTGCATTGAACTTCTGATAGTTATTTCAATATTAACCCTTACCTTCCCCCCCAGTCTCAAAATCTAACGCAGTAAGAGACTGTATTTATGTTAATCAAATTGAGTCAGGAGGAATTATAAGTTAAAGGAATGCTGATAGCAATTACAACTCGAAAAACGTACTGGATTACATAAAAAATTCCACTAACCAATTTTAATTAAGAATAATTTGTTAGATGTAAATATATTTTTTCCTATTTTCATAAATGGACATGTTATAGTAAAATCTGTGGTGGTATTTTAGTAAAAATGTTGCATCAGAAATATCAAATCTGAAGGTCAAACTTTTATCCTTAACAAAACCCCTTACATCTCTCACCTTATTTTCCTCTCAAATACATTAATAAAATAGGATGTGAAAAAATTCAATAAATGAAAAAAATAAAAGCAAACATATGCCACTATGAAAACATTGCAGAAAGGAAGTTATAAAACATTTCCAGATGTTGTTCTCTTATGTTGCCTGCCTGCATTTTTCTGTGTGCTAGGTACTTTGCAAATATAAAAGAAAAATCAGGCCTTGTACCATACAGAAATCAAAATTAATAATGTAGGTAACATGAAAACTGAAGCAGAAAGGACATATAAAAGTGTTTGGTGGATGTTCACGTACATGTAGTGATGATGGGGAAGGCTAGGGAAGCTATATAAAGCCTTCCCTTTTCCTTTCCCCCTCAAGACAGAGCTGAAGAAAAATAATACAACCTACAGTTGAAAAAGGCCTTGAAAGTGCTTCGAGGCCATGAGAATGAAAGATGAGAAACTCCAATGGCGATATTCCCCCTCAAGACAGAGCTGAAGAAAAATAATACAACCTACAGTTGAAAAAGGCCTTGAAAGTGCTTCGAGGCCATGAGAATGAAAGATGAGAAACTCCAATGGCGATAGTAATTTAGAATCATAGAATCATAGAATCATTGAGGTTGGAAAAGACCTCAAGATCATCGAGTCCAACCGTCGACCCAACACCACCACCCACTAAACCATGTC
>NW_008795127.1:343799-353622 GCF_000699145.1 Aptenodytes forsteri | reverse complement strand
TCCTGCCCTTCTTGCAGATGGGCGTCACATTTGCAAGCCTCCAGTCGTCCGGGACCTCCCCTGTTAACCAGGACTGCTGATAAATGATGGAGAGCGGCTTGGCGAGCACCCCCGCCAGCTCCCTCAGCACTCTCGGGTGGGTCCCATCTGGCCCCATAGACTTGTAAGCATCCAGGTGGCATAGCAGGTCGTTCACTGCTTCCTCTTGGATTATGGGGGGTTCATCCTGCTCGCTGTCCCTGTCTTCCAGCTCGGGGGGCTGAATGCCCTGAGGATAACTGGTCTGCCTGTTAAAGAGTGAGGCAAAGAAGGCATTGAGTACCTCAGCCTTTTCCTCATCCTTAGTGACAACGTTCCCCCTCGCATCCAATAAAGTATGGAGATTTTCCTTGGCTCTCTTCTTGTCATTAATATATTTGTAAAAACATTTTTTGTTGTCTCTAACGACAGCGGCCATCTAGCTGTCTAGCTGGGCTTTTGCCTTTCTCATTTCTTCTCTGCACGAGATCCCTGTACTCTTCTTGAGTCGCCTGCCCCTTCTTCCACAAGCGGTAAACTCTCCTTTTTTTCCTGAGTCCCAGCAAGAGCTCCCCGTTCAAATTTAGACTTTTATAAATCTTTAACTTCCATTGCAATCTGGGAGAGCCAGTTACAGAATTAGGAAAATGAGGTAATTTCAGATGTTCTTATAGCACACTAGAGACCAAGAAATGTGTGAAATGCTGACTTTGAGATATTTTATACTGGGACATCTACTCCAGATTTCTCTCTAGTATTTAGCAAAAAACCCCACAAAAACATAATATCCCTAAATAGCTATAAATAGAACATTAATAAAAACTTCCACCAGTAAACTCTCAGTCATTATCCTGAAACCTAAGGACTGAAAGGCACTGTAAAGTTATCCCGTTTTATCCTATTAGTGTAATTGCAGGTGCCATTCTTCCAGAAAGCCCTAATCCTTAAAAAACCCCCAAAACTGGATTAAGCCATTTAATCAAGGCATTTGCTTTTTACATTTCAATTTAAGTCAATTTCAGAGATTTTAAATGTTGATTTTCATTGTTGACCTCGGCCAAATCTAACAATCTCTGATCGCATCTTAGGTCAATCACCACATTGAAGGAAATGACAAAGATGAATCACATTTAAATAAACATCTATACTGTATCATGCAAAACAGAATAGGATAATATTTATCTCATGCTCAAAAGTTAAAAATTCAGTACCAATATACTTTATTTTTTCTATTTCTCCTGGATTAGGCAGTAGAATTGGATTTGCTGTTCTTTTATTAAAAATAGTTTCTCATCACTTTCAGATTCCTATGTTTACAAAACAGTAATGTGTACCCATAGGATGGCTCTAAAAGTCTAGACTATTACACTTCCTGCTTCTATCCTCTCCCCACATTTTTGTATATCATAGGATCACAGAATCATTCAGGTGGGAAAGGACCTCGGTAGGTCTCCAGTCCAGCCTTGTGCTCAAAGCAGGGCCTACACTGATTTTACACCAAGTTGCTCAGGGCTTTGTCTAGTCAGGCCAGAGCTCCCATGGGCCTTCTGAGTCCAATACTTAATTATTCCTGCAGAGGAAACATTTCTTTTTTCTAGTCAAAGCCTGCCGTCCTTCAGTTTATGACTGTTGTCTCATTGTCCTGCTATGCACTGCTGTGAAGAGCCTGGCTCAGTTTCTCACTAACCATCCTGTAGGTACGGACAGGCCGCTACTATGTCCCCCCCAAGCCATCTCTTCTTCAGGTTCAAGAAGCCCAGTTTCCTCAGGCTGTCCTCACAGCACCTTCAAAAACAAATCTTTATTGTCTTTAAATCTGGTATTAGGGCTTTGTATACCTCCTGATCTTGTGTTCATAGCCATGAAAGAACTGCTGTCAACAGCACAAAATTAAAAGAAAAAAAAATCACCTAGAAAATCACCTAGAAAATTTCTTTAAACTGTCTGAAGAATTTGAAAAATAGCATATTAAAGTATTTCTGTGGTGAAGATGAAAAGTGCTAGTTAGAAAATCCTAAATTCTGTTTGTAAAATCAGTAGTCATACGTAGTTCATGACTGCTTCCTAATTTTCTCATTTAGGTTACTGAACCACTGACAAAATAATTTCTATCCATCATCCAGGCCTAGATGCGTTTGAATCACCCTCCCTTTTGACGACAAGTGGAAGAATAATTTCAGGCCATTTATGTGATTAGAAATACTTTCTCAAATTATTTTCCAACTCTAATAAAGATGCTAGATCATTAGGTAGAAAGACAGAGAGAGCACAAGTTCTGGCAATAATTTCAGAATTCAACAGGATCTAATAATCCCGCATGAGGTCCCCTCAACCACAGGAATTTTTAATGGAATAGTTGCATCATTTTGGCAATAAAGCTTAAACCTAATATCACTACTCCTATGAAACACAAATTATAAATACGCTATTTCTGTAAAAAAATTAAAACCTTTCATTAGATCAGGAACAAATAAATGAATTGAGTAGTAGGCCAAGATGCGTACCAGCATGCACAGAGTCAGAATACATGTTCAGCCTCGGTGTGTTTTTATGACAGACTAACAAGATCCCACAATGCATACATCGAATGCATTCAGTGTTAAGCACCTTGCATCTGGAAAACTTCCCAGATTATGCATCTGCCCTTTTAGCATCTGCTACACAGGATGAATCTGTAAAGAAGGCAATAAAAGGATGAGGCTAGAGGGCCAGGACTATGTTATCTTATGACTAACATTTTCAAGAAGAATAAAAGCATACCAGCTTGCAGCTTGTAATAAACCAAGAACAGAGAAAACCTCTTAACATAATATTAAAGCTCTACTTAAAATTCAATGCATCCAACCTTGGCAGGTGAAGAATCAACTCACTTCACCTTCTGTTTTTGAGAGCTTTTTTCACATTTCACTTTCAAACAGCAATTTATAAATTGTTTGACCCTTTCCAGTCAGGCATGCCATTCAGTAATATGAACTGGCATGCATATTCTGATCGGAAAAGATTTTTGTTGTGATAAAAGCTAAATCAAATAAGCAATTAAATATTTTAGTTCTTGCTAAGTGATAACAGCAGAAGTTGATCAGGAAATGTTCCTTAAATCTTCCTTAAATGTAGCACATTTTCTGTAGTCCAAGGATCATTTTTGAGATTATTAAATGCTGCATTAGCTTCAGAATATTACAGAAATACTAAAACATATGCAAGAGAAACCTGCTATTGTTCCTTACCTTGCTAACAGATTACTTTGAAAATTATACTTTTATACTCTCAATCAACAAAGTGATTTAATTTTATTTTGAAAATCAAAACTCCCAAGACTGGCATTTTCCTAGGAAGAGCAAAATCATTTCTGTTCACGTGAAAAATAATTGTGTTAGCAACTTAGTTTATTTTGTATTTTTAATTCAGATTCAGGCATCAGTCATACTACTGTTTCAGCTCTCTAGGTCTGGATGGCTGTACCTCTGTTTTAGGCTTACAATAGCCAATTATGATTTTAAATTATCATATGCAGACTTCAAAATGTTCCTTCAGAAAAATGAGAATTGTCTATTTGTTCAGCTTTGTAGACTGGGAATGGTATTGTCTCTGTTTGGTTATTCATGTATTTATTATATAAACCCTTTAGAATCATTAGAATGTGGTTTGGAAATTGCATATAACTAAAACCTTTTCTATCCATTTATTATTCTGCCATCTATACAGGGAGATAGTAGCTCAGGATAAGAAGAGTATCTAGAAGCTACAAAGGGAGAAGCTACATGAATAAAAACACACAGTTCTAACTGAAGGACAATCGCAGGACCGGGAGCAGGCTTTTGTCTGTGTTTTGCAAAGTGTTGAAAACACAGTTAGCATTACAAACACAGCAGCTACTGATGTTTCTTAAGTCATGATTCAACAGTTACTGGATATGATCCTGGAAATGACTTTGTGAAAACAGATGCTTGTACTCTATTATAAAGTTACTTGCAGTATTGGGACTCTTCACCTAAACAGATGATTGCAACTCAACAGATTTAAACAAAGGCATTAGCACATTATTACTTAGACATAACAGCTCAGTAAGAACTTATCCTGTAAATTATTGAGCGTCCTCTCCCGTCAACACAGACAAGAGGAATACACGGAACTTCGCAGTTTGATGGTCTGAACTCTTAGAAACCACAAGGCACAAAGTATATGCTTTGCTACCAAAAAGAAAGATCTATTGCAGGAATCAAGGAGGAGGTGGATATGTACATGATAAACTGCATTACTTCCATTACATCACTTCTCTGATTAGGAGTTGGATTTATGTTTTCAAGGTCACAATAAAAGCCTTTGGTTCCTGTGAGTTTCCAGTGTGAAAAAAACAACTTTACATTCCAGTTTAGCTCATTCAAAACCATTAAATTCACTTTACGTTAACATGGGACAGCATTATGTTTTCTGCATCCGTTTGTTTCCCCTAATAGAGGGCCTCTAAGGGGAAAAAGACAGTATTCTATTTTTTGTCATCTCTAACCCTAAACCTCACATTACAGCTATCTTCCTTCCAGGCAGTTAGCATCAGCCTAGTCTTCCTCAAATCTTTTGTTCCTGCCTAACATTACATGGGACTCTTCCCATGAGAAGCAGGCAACTGTGCTCTTGCATTGCTCCCACATCCTTTGGGCCAACTGTCAGTAAGGGAGTGAAGACAGAAATTGGAGAATTTCTCCATACCTGTTACATTATTCAATGTAGGTAAGCAAAATTGAAATATTTAAAACAAATGCTGAAGAGGCAGAATAGCACCGCAAAGCAGCATTTCATAATTGTACAGAAGTACCGTATTTTCATGAGAGAAACCTTGTATCAATCAAAATTAATAAAGCCAGTTGCTAAGATATATATAATTTTACACCTGGCACTATTATCATGGTAGTTAATTTCTCTGTTTCCTTACAAATCTATTACCTCTTCTCCAGAAAAAACTCTTAAGACATTGACTAGAAATTGCAAACTTGTACATTTTATGAAACATGAATTATGTCCCTATAATGTTTCTAAAGGATGAACAGACTATACAATAAATCTAAACCGCTGAAATTAGAATTTAAGGAGAGAGAAATGTTACAGTGTCCACTTAAAAGGTTGTGTTTTCATGCCAATTATAGTAAAGCAGAATTAATTTTTGAAGTGGATTTTGCAGTGTTTTTCTGAGAATCTCTACTAGATCTGGACATTGTGAAGTAGCGTAAGATTACTTAAAATTGTGTATTGCTTTTATCAGCACCTGTGAAACTTGGCAGTTACCATCTCTCCACTGTAAATGCAAAGCAGCAGATATGTGTGAGTCATTTACTATAGCTATATTGCTCCTGCTAATGTATGCTGTAAATGATTTAACAATTACTATGAACACTAGAGCCTTAGGGAGCAGTTGTCTAATATGTTTCCCTCCGACAATAGGCATCTATCTTCCTCTTGATGTGCTGGAGCTTTAAGCAGATGCATCATGACCCAGCACTGATCCTGTGGCTTACCTGTGGAAAACCCTATGTGTATCAACCGGAAAATAAACCCTTTAAATTACAGAGATAACTCTTACGTAGTTATGAAGCTTCAACTTAACAGTATAATCCTGCAAGGGGAAAAAATACCTTCCTGCATCCACAGATCTCCATTGCTTCCTCTGCTCTCAAATGTATTTAACTCCTTGAAGTGTTTTGAGATACCACTAATGGAGAAGATGAGATACAAGACACTGGCTGTTTTGTATGCCTATAACATTGCAGGTATTTCTGTGATGCTTTGAAAAATAACATTGTCCTGCTTTCCTCTTACCTACTGTTTTGCTCGTAATGTTTTAGTTTTCCTACCACAGAGATAAGGCCAAATGTGGTTAATATTTAATAATATATTCTTCCTTTTAAATGGCTTCATCAGCTAAGCAAAATTGACTTATATGCAAAAAATCAAAATAGTTATACTAAGCAAAAGACTGGAACAACCATAACTGCATTGTTCTATGACAATCAAATGATACTATATAATAACTCATTAGTAAGCATCCAAATTAAAACATGACTGTAATATTAATGTAGGCTATGTGTCTTTTACTACAGATGAACAGCTTCTCTGTACATTAACCTAAGACTGAAAGAAGTATAGTTCATGGTTTTCTATGAAAGAAAATTAAATATATTTCTTCAGATTTAAGACAACAGAAAGGTTAATATAAAATATTAAAGAAAACTGATTATATATGATTTCCTTCTATGGGGTACTCCCATATACTAAATTTTAAAGTTGACACAGAAAACCTCTGTAAAAAACTGAAATATGATGTTCATATAGAAAAAAGAAAAGGCATGACCTGTTGAGTTATTTCCAAGAAGAATCACCAGATCTTGAAGACCATGAAATTCTGGAGGCCACATTAAAAGCTGTTTTTCACTAAGATATGCAGCTAATCGCTCTCAGTTTGCTGAGCTTTCAATTGAATCCAGACACCTAGGGCACAAGTAAATCACAAGGAGGCTGTCCAAATTTTAGATTGTTAAAGAAGGTAATTTTTACCTTGGAAATACATATTCTGGAGATTTGGAAAGAGCAGATAATATGTGTGACAGTCTCTAAATCTCCTGAAGTATAGGAACTTCAGTTTGCTTTGCAATGGGCAGTAGAAACACAGTGCCAATCTGGATCACTCAAGTCAGTGAGTCTAGTTCTCTAAGTTGCAGGCAACAAAACAAGATTTTTCTATTTCTGAGTAAACACATTTTTTCTACATGTTTTCAGAGTCCATAGATCTTTCTCAACATCCTGTACTAAATGCAAGACCTGTAGGAAAGACCAAAAACTACAAACATCCTATGACACAAAAAGAGAGCAGGAGGGATTCAGGACATTGCCAACGTATAAATTTGCTGCAACAGTTAACAATCTGTGAAATAAAACTCCTGGATGACTCTAGGGAATATTGCATCTTGTACATTTTAGAAAAGATGAGGCCTTTAAAATAAAGGTCCTTGGAAAAAAAATCATCCTTGAAAGTCAAATCCAGTAACTGCTTTAAACCTGAACAGACCATATCAGCCAGGCATTCAATTAAATTTAAGATTCAGTAGGACCAACAGGACAGCCTATATATGTGTTTTGGCTGTGGACAATTCCATGCTTCAGAGGCAAGAAAACATGGTCCCAGTTCTTTTCTTACATCACAAAATGCACGAGGGGAAAAAAAATCCTTTTTGCCCTGCCCATGTGAAAACAATACAAACAAATAACAATGCAGTCTCTATTCAACCCCCTTTGGATGGGATGTATCAGTACCTTAGAAATCCAAAAACTCATAGTGCAGGTGTAATTTTATACCTCTGAGAATTCTCCTACTTACTTCCATAATCCCTTCTACATGCTTATTAGACACCATCTAAAACAGTTTTGGTATCTTGCACCTATCGCCCTATTTGAAGATTATAGGAACTTCAGAACTTCACTCTTTAGATGGCTGGAAACCTTCTAATTTCTGATCTAAACTTATGGCAAATTTTACTTCCCTTGATTTTTTGACAATTTTATCCTTTAATCCAACTAAGTTTTACCCTGTCTTGGTACTTACTCGCCCCCAACATATGTCAATGAAGAAATATTATATACCCTTTACATCTTCCTTTACATAGGTTAAACAAACTGAGCTTCTTAAAACTCTGTTTAAAAATAGACAGTCTTTTCTCTGGATCTCTTTCTGTTTACATGCATGTCTCTCTGTACCTGCACTCAACATCAGAAATTTGAAACATGCAATGATAGTTTCCTATCATTGAAAATTTTTATTGAAAAATACCTTGCTAAGAGATCTTAGAATTGTTTTAGCTTTTTCACAGCTGCATCATGCTGGAATTCAGAGTTACCCTCTAACTGGGTCCTAGTCTTTTTCTTTTCCATCATTCAATTACTGGCCTTACAGCAGAAAATCTTTGATATAGAATGTCTACATATATATTCCACTTCTGTAGTGCATCCATACAAGATTAAAATACTTTCATTTGAAGCATCTGTTTGTTGTTCCTGTTTACTGTTGACTTAAGACATTATCCTGCACCAAAACATGTATAGGTACGGAAGATTAACCGATCCACAGCTTCTTTGAACCTTTCAATTTACATTAATAAAAAACTGACGTGGAAGGGAGAACGGGTTACAAAGTACACACAGACAGCATGTCCCATAAAACTGAGTTACAAGGGGTATCTTGCTTCCCTTCTTCATTTGAATTTTAAAGTCTTCTGTTGCTGTCACAAAGAGTTTGTCAGAAATAAAGGAAACTAGCACGAGTCTACCAAAAAGCAGTCCAACACACACGTACCAAAATGGACGTCCGAATAAGATGCCTTCACTAGGTAGCAGTGGTAGACAGAGGTGTGAACATCATATGTGACAGCTTTATAGATGTTACACAAAGGGAAATGTTTGACAGAGGTTGCTAAGTCTGAGCTCTGAATATGGTCTGATGTTCTTAGGAAACTCCAATTAAGCTACATCATATGCTAACTTGCTATAACACTATGCCCATTACGAGATTTTATGGCTGATAATAGCAGCAGGCCTCTTTTATCGACCTGCAATGTAAATAAAAAATCTAGAGGAAAATCAGTGTGGGCTTATTCTTTGTAGGTAGAAAGACACAGAATAATCATTTTATCTTTTTAAGGCTTCCATACCTGAAATTAATGTGACTTCAGGAATAATGCTGGGACAGGTGAGCTGACTCAAATGATAACATGAAGCTGTATTTGGAAGAAATGTAGAATGCAATTTAAAAGTAATTTCATCTTTGTAAAAAACTCTCCACAGTGGTAAATTATAATGACAGTGTAATTCATCAGCTCTGTGTGCTGAAGCAACTGTCATGAGAAAAGCTGTCTTAATGCAAAAATGAAAATGATGCTATTGGTTCAACTGGAAATTCCTAAAACTGGTGAACATCCAACTAGGATCTCATAAGGATGGCAGTTCCCCAAAAGAGGAAGATGAGATAGGTGGAATCTCCACTAAGTCAGTTTGAAATGGAGGTGGAAAAATTTTGGGTGACGCTGAGTTTGAAAGACTGAAAAAAAGATCAGCATAAATCCAGACAGAAACATCCCCTGTGTCCGTGAGATACAAGAGAAGTGTCTGTGAATAAAGCCTGGGAAAGGAAGATGGAGAAATTCTCTGAAAGAGAAATGATTAATCTTTTTGCATTGTTTCTTATTTGGCTTATTATTTGGTTATAGTGTTCCAGGCTTCCTGGAATACTATATAAAAGTTATAAATAATATAAAAGTTATTATTCCTATTATTATTATTATTATTGTTGTTAATTACAGAAGTTATTCCTAATAGAAATAAGCTACAGATTCTGCAAGGTAGGATCCCCTTCAGATACGCTACTGTGAGGCTGCTACTTTTTCACTACAAAAGTAAAATCCCTAGATGTGTAAGGGTAAATACAAACCTGTAAAGACTTGTTAATTTTGTAACAAAACAAAATAAAAATAATCCTCTCAAGAGAAAGTTCTTCAAACATGACTTGGACCCTTTTTGGCAAGCTTCAGGATTATAGAATCATAGAATCATTGAGGTTGGAAAAGACCTCTAAGATCATCAACTCCAACCGTCGACCCAACACCACCATGCCCACTAAACCATGTCCCTAAGTGCCTCATCTACTCGTCTTTTAAATACCTCCAGGGATGGGGACTAAACCACTCCCCTGGGCAGCCTGTGCCAATGTTTAACCACTCTTTCAGTAAAGACATTTTTCCTCATGTCCAATCTAAACCTCCCCTGG
>NW_008795127.1:254614-343193 GCF_000699145.1 Aptenodytes forsteri | reverse complement strand
TATTAAACAAGACCGGCCCCAGTACTGAGCCCTGGGGAACACCGCTCGTGACCGGCCGCCAACTGGATTGAACTCCATTCACCACAACTCTCTGGGCCCGGCCGTCCAGCCAGTTTTTGACCCAGCGCAGAGTACACCTGTCTAAGCCGTGAGCCGCCAGCTTCTCTAGGAGAATGCTGTGGGAGACGGTGTCAAAGGCCTTACTGAAGTCCAGGTAGACCACATCCACAGCCTTTCCCTCATCCACTAGGCGGGTCACCTGGTCATAGAAGGAGATTAGGTTGGTCAGGCAGGACCTGCCTCTCATGAACCCGTGCTGGCTGGGCCTGATCCCCTGGTTGTCCCGCTCATGCCTTGTGAGCGCCCTCAAGATGAACCGCTCCATAATCTTCCCTGGCACCGAGGTCAGGCTGACAGGCCTGTAGTTCCCCGGATCCTCCTTCCGGCCCTTCTTGTACATGGGCGTCACATTGGCAAGTCTAATCTTATAGGCAGCACGTGGCAGCTTTTAACATAGGGCAGTTACTATGCCCCAAGACAGTCATCCAGACCTCAACGTGGTGACTGTCGCATTTGCTGTGCCTGCAGCTTGTAAAGACATCCTTACTTTAGGTAATTTTTTCCAATGAGTGCCCTAAAATCATCCCTGTGGTAAGGAGAAACCTAACCTAGCAATACAAGGACATTAGTCTAGTCAAAATGATCATACTAAGAAAGAAAATTTCATGGATGCCTACATACAGCTATAAGCACAATAAAAAGTGTATTTCTCTGTACTAATAAAGTTAACACTTTGGCTTTAGATTACAAGTGGCAATACAGCTTTTTCTTGAATTATCTCAACAACTAGAATACCGGAGCCAGAAACAAAGTTCTACTCAAAATGTCCTTGTCACTAGCATTGAAGTAGGTATCAAAAGCAGAAAAAATAGAACCAAACACTCAAAGAAGGTATAAATATGGCAAGATAAAAATAGAATACACTGCCCACCTTTGATATGTAAAAATTATATCTTAACAAAGAGCATGAACTGGCTACTCAGTAATGGAAATTCATACTCTCGAATGCAATGAATAATCTTAACATAAATAACTACAACCTGTGAAACATATGAAGGAAAATTCAGAATAGAATCAGAAGTACATGACCTGCATTGACAGACGTTACAGATAAACAAAACAAAACTGTTTTTACAGCAGTTCTTTTATATCTACAATCTAATCTATTGATCTTACCTTTTTCAAGAGCTATTTCAAAGGCTACCTTTTTCAGCAAACTTAAATTTCAAGTTATTGTGACGTGACAGTATCTTACCAGCATGGAGATCAACCTAACCTTCATTTTTCTTGTCAACAGATATTTTAGTTTTTCTATTTACACTGTCTAATTTTCAATGTGTTAATGTCTTTGAACAGTATATCAGCTTAGTTTGACTCTGAATGTATCTAGTGAAGGTCTAATTTTTGTCATTCTCTGAAGAAAAAGTTCATTTGTAGCCAAGCCAAAATCCCCAAGTCTTAGAACCTTGTATCACAACTATTAGGGGCCATGATCTAGGACAGTAAGTAGCTGATTGTAAGAAAGATAGGTCTCTACAAGATGGATTATTTGAAATTAGATGTGACCAACAGCAGAAAAAAAGGAAGCTAATTCAATAGATTTAAGTACTTCGTAGTATGTGTGAAGACCAACTAGTGATTTGAGGCAGCTACTTCTAGGCATTAGAAATAAGCTTAAAAAAAATGAATATCATCACAAAACCTTCCAAATTACAAAAGGGCCTGGAGATAAAGATCCTACATGCCACTGTTAGGCTTTCCGTATCTGGTCTGTAAAATTCACAGGTCTAAATGAGTTTTGTAATATCTCTTAAAAAATTTAAAGAGAAACACCTCAGAAAGGTAACAGCCAGACAACTCTAAAACCTTGCTGGGAGCTTTAAGTGTTTGCCCATCTAGTAGAGCAAGATTTGCAATCCAGGGCTCTCCTCAAATTAGAGGCATAAATCACTCCTCTCAGGAGCAGAACAAGGATCACTTCTTTCATTTAAAATACAGAAGAGGAACAAATTATAGTATTAATATTCCATTTCTCCTTCTCATATCTCCCCATCTAACCCAACTGACCAACAACTAAAGCACACACCAAAATATGGTGAACCTATATTTTAGCCTGAGCTCAAAATCATGTTTTCCCATCGAAGGAGAGTAACCAAGTCACCATGGGGCATGCTTTTTCTCTCTGTATAGAAAATGGCAAAACAAAAGAGGAAGAAAAAGAAGGGTATGACTTTGGAGCTCATTGATTTGAGTAATTCCCTGTTTGTTTTTCTGTGTTCTCAGGACTATTTATTCATTTTACATTAAGTAATCACTGGATGATATACAAGGATTGGAAATCCCAGACTGCTCCTCTTTCAACTCCTAATTATTGTCTTATGGAACTCCTAACTCATGCTCCCTCTCTCTGACACAGCAATCATGAATTATTTTCTGCACAGTGACACAGCAGAAAAAGAAAGATTTATATCAGTATATCTATCAGCCTGCCAGTCTAAGAACTCAGCACTTGGTGGTCCTTCCATCTGAAGTAAGGACTGTAATTAATTACTATTCTGCCAGGCTGAAGAGAGAGGGGAAGTACCCATTTGACTCCTACATCCTGGTATCTTTTTCAGTTGATGTAATTGTGGCTGTCTGTGAGTCCAATCAGTATGAGTTAGGCCTGCAGTGGCCATCATTAATTTATCATGATTTACTAAGCTCTGACAACACCAGATTACCTACTTCCTACTTACTCCTTCCAGTCTATCCTGACCTATTTGCAACTCCGTGATCTTAGCTGCTGGTAAATGGAACCAGAGGGCCAGAGGAAGCTAGAGGAGGAAAGAAATATTTTGTTTGACCTTAGTCCAAAACAGCTCTTGGATGCGCAGCTCATGACATGGAAGAAATATACTAAAAAAGGGTACCAAATCAAATAAAAAAAAAAATAACAAAATAAGCTTTCTGTGAAAAGAGAAAATCATATATTTATACATACGTTCTCTCACACATGAAAGAAAAAAGCATAATAGCATAGACATGACCTAGAGTGCTGGGAACAAAGGTAACCTACACATAAGAGGCATTTTGGGAACATGATGGAATAACAAAAATTAGTAGTAGTGTAATGTAATACCTATTTATGAACTATACAGGAAGGACAGATTAAGCTGAAGAATAACAATATCCATACAGTATCATTAATCCTAAAAAAATACATTATTAATCTCCCTGCAAGCTCATACTTCTGCTTTACAGCATAAATGATAATTTTCTTTAGCCAGCTCTTTACCACCTTATTGGTTTTGTACTGATCCTCATCATCTCCATCTTTACTAATAGTTTCCGATGAGGCAATACATCAAATATTGTGCTGAAGTCCCTACAGATCATATCTATCACATTTTGCTTATTAACACCCCCCCCCCCCCAACAGTTCTCTTGGAGGGGAGGGGGCAGAAATCTGGCAAAGACTCTTTAGATTAAAGCCACACCACATTTTATCCCATCTTCAGTTTGATTCCCATGCATGCTTGAACTGCTCTTCCTTATTCTTTAAAGCTTCCCAGGTTAAGTAATTTCTCCTTTTCCTTGACCTTCTTAAATTTAGGTGTAAGCAATTCTCCCTCTTATCCACTACTTGTCTTTTTAAGTTTTCAGACTACCCAGTTTGTGGAGCCAGTGACATCTGAGCAAATCTGTGCAAACATAGCTATATTCTGTGCAGCTAGCTGTGGTGTACTTAAAACTATATGGTACTAGGTACAAACTGATGATCTCTGCTGGACTGTACTGGCTTTGTGCAAGAGTACATCCAGGTATATCTGCATTGTGTTCCCAAGATTGCTGTGGACTGTCCCTTTATACTTGTCCATGCTTAATTGATTGAGGAAACAAGAACACAGCAATATTGAATTTGACTCTGCATTAGCTCTACGCTACACTTAAACTAGGAAGCTTAATGCCATTCCAAAAATAATAAACTTTCATAAGCAAGGGTGCTACATATGGGATGTGCCAGCCAGAAACTTCCAAGCTGGTGGCCAGAAATATGCTCTTTCATTATCTGGGCCATTCCAGCCCAGCAGTAATTCAGATAATGGAAACTGACTGAAATATTTACTGTTCTCCAATCATATTGTATGACATACAGTTCAACAGAGTCATTAAAAGTCCTTGTAATGGAGCTGCCATTTCCTTCCATATTGTTCTTGTTCTTTCAGGATTGTGCATGAGGGATTTTCTCAACTTCCCGAAATGATACATATTAAACTTTTGTTTAATCTCGGCACCATTAATACTACATGAAAGTATTGGGATGGAGCTTGCTTTACTTTGAAAGTGATTTTTCTAATTACATTTTTAAATTAATTTACATACTCCTTCTATAATGTCCCTTTATAGACAACCTTAAGATAGTCGGGTTTGACCTATCAATTGTTTTGTATATTTGCATAAGTCACAATAAAGGTGGATGAGAAGACCCCTCAAATACATTAATGAATGTGAAATACAATGAAAACAACCAGTAAGAGTTGTTTGTTATTGCTAAATTATTGCATGTTTGTCATTCTGTGAAACCTTTGAGGCTTTTCATTGGTGGAGATCGAGAATACTGGACAACATGCACCTCAACATGAGAATTCACTAATTCTTAATGACAAATGCATAAAAAAACTTAGGATGATTTAGGGAATCAGTCTATGTGCAGCCCATAAAAACATGTAAGTCTGAAGTCCTCTCTGATGTGGATCAGCTGTTTGCTGACAGGCTGCAACACACATTCTTCGGTCTAAATGCGTAGGGGAAATGTTAACCTTAGCAACTGTTCTCTAACAACCAAACAATAACCATGCTAAAAAGCATCCTAGGAACGAAAACAGCTGTGTCAAGGTTGGTTGGAAAGAAAGGATTTCCTGGAGATACAGAACATTTGCAGTAAGAGACAGGGTGATATATAAACTAGGATAAGGGCTTTTGGGGAGAAGAGTAAGTAGAAAATCCCATGATTTTATAAGATATCTTCTTTAGTCAAAGGACAATTCATGGAAGAGAAAAACAAATAATGACTGAGGCATTTAGGAAGGAAAGACCGGCGATGCTCCAGAAATTGTCCTAAGTCAAAAGAAGAAACAGAGACATGAAAATTTAACTAAAATTTACATAAATATAGGAGAAGACATCAGAAAGAAAGAGAGTGAAATTTTTTTGCTAAGTCTGTTATGCTTCTTATCCCAGTGCTATCAACAGTTAGTAAAGGAATTCTAGGTCTACTGACTGACAAAACTTGGAATATGAACTATTCTGTGGTTCCCTAACATGCGGGACTGGCCAGCTGGAATATCAAAAGTTAGTGTTTCTCCAGAGAGGACTAATTCTGCTTCGTAGTCCCAGCTAGACTTAGATGAATACATGCACATTTAAAAGTTGTGTTGTGCTAAAAAGGGACGACTTTGTCCAAAATAGAACTGTGTATTGTTAGTTTTACTGTCAGCTTTGTTCAGATGGACAGATCAAACTATTAGGTTTGCACATGTCAGTGAATGACATCTGTAGTCAGCAGTTTTCCTCACAGACATTCTCAAGCACAAGAGGTTGTGTGTTTTTGGGAGTAGGGAGAAGGCGAGTACCTCTTGCATCTCACAGGTAGAAAGACTTTATAGGAAAGAAAGTACAGCTTAGTCCCTGTAACTCTGCTGAACATATGAAATGTTAGCAGGGCGTCAGGCAAGCATGCGTATGGAGTGATCTAGATCGCAGTGTGGCATCTGGCACCTTCGCGAGGCAAAACACACAAATGTAGATCTGTGATAGCTATATTGCCACAAAACCATCCATGCTCTGGAAGAAGAAAGCTATTTCACATTACAACCTTGAGATGTAACAGCAGAGATTATCCTAAGAGTTACAAACTTCATAGACTTTAGCATTCTAACCCTGGGGATAAATAACAGCTAATAAATAACTGCTAATATTAACAGTGTGTCTATTACTAATTTTTATCCTTCAAGTTTTCCATAGTACAACAGCTTTCCTTTTCATATACATCTATACATGACATGAGCTGTATTTTAGGTAGATTTTGGGGTTTTATCTATTAGTAAATCTTAACATTTAAATACTATTAAATGAAGTCATAGTGGAAAGACCTACAATTTAGATTAATTCTGTGAATATCTCAGTATGTTCTGGCACTTCACCTACTCTGTCACTGCAACATACGTGTTCGTATTGTAAAAAAAGCAACAACAGAAAATAAGTCAGAAACTCTGTCATATACTTGGCCGCTGCCTGGAAAGAATAAGGAAGTGAAGATGTTAAATGTTCTCTGATCCCTCTCACATCTTACCTAAAGCATCATTGAGATCCATAAGCTGTTTCTAATTAGTTGCTAATGACCTGAGAGCTGTGCAAGTTTAGCATCTTCTGTATCTCATTTGATTTCCCCTTTGGGCTAAAACAATATCAAGAGGGCTAAAATAAAGATAAAATACACCTCTATGATCCCTCTGGTTATTGGACCAGAGACATAAATACAGGAAGGGCTAAGGGGAAAGACTGTCATCATCAGTAGTTTTATAACCTGTATTAACAAAAAAATACAGAAGTGATTGTGTAACTATAGAGCCTTTTCTTTTACTCTTCACAAAACTCAGAGTCAAGTCCATGAATGGGAGGGAAGGGTTTGGTGTTTAGTCCCTCATGTCTAGAAGAAGGTTCTTAAAACTCTTGAAAAGGGCTGCGAAAAAGTTACATCTTCCCTGGAAGATTCAGTGAGTATTAATCAGCTACACTATAAAGAAGAAAAATATCTCAGCAACAACCTGTCTCAGGTGTGCTGAAAAAAAATTATAGAGGATCAGATTCACATTTTTTGTTCATTAATTACTATTTGGTATCCTGAACAACTTAGCAGTTTAGGAAGTGATCTAAGTATATATGAAATTGGCACTGACTTTAGAAAATGCATAAAAACCTCCAAGGTTTCAGAGTTAATTAGCTAAAGTATTAAAGTAATCAAATTGCTGAATTTTTTAATTTAATGACAGTAATATTTGTGAATACTATGATTACATACTTGTTTCCTATTTGCAAATAAATGAAGAGAGGGTAATGTTAGTCTTTAGTAATCCTTAGTGCAACATTTTTTATTTGGTTTTTAAAATTTGGACTCATTATAGCTATATAATTGGTTATATATCATACTAAGAAGTCATTCAGTTGTAAAACATCTCCACATATTTTAACTAAGAACTGCCTCAAGGTGATGAAATAGCAGCAATACAAAATTTCAGGGTTGTAAAGCAAGACAGAATCTCTTTGAAGAACTGTTGAATCTATAAATCTCGCAAACACTCTAAAATATGCCTTAAAATAAAGTGACCAAACTTGTCATTTAAAAGGAAAAAAATACTGACAGTATGCCATTACAGCATATTGACTGAGAGGGTAAAGTCACCATGATTAAAATGGAGCAATTAACTTTGAACTAACTCTAGTTGACTCCTCTAATGTGCCTGAGGATTGTCTGTGGCAAGCCCAGAGGAAATCTTTTGTGCTTCAGCTAGCAATAAGCCTTGCAAATCATTATTCTTTCAAAGACTAACATAGATAACTGAGGATACTAGTAATATTTGGGCTTTTGCTTGTACTTGAGCCCCTAGGAGTCCAAGATACTATTTAAATACATGAACTTTTAAAGTTAGATTGCTATTATATGAATTTAAGCTATTTGCCCTTCTTAAGACAGAACTAGGAGTGTCTCAACTGAAAAAAACAGTAGTATTGTTCAATAATCCACCAAATGTAAGAAATAAGAATAAAATTACTCAAAGCAATTCACACAGTCTGCAATCTACTAAAAACAGTGTTATCAATAAAATCTCCTGCTAAACTGTTCTTTTTGTTGTTTCAAAGGGATTGGCCACACATTATTACATATTTTTGTTTTGTTTTGTTTTCTGGAAATACCAAGCAATCTGTTACAACCAGCTGTCTTGTAATCCTTCAGTGGCAGAACAGTGGTGGGATTAAGAAACCCTTGTGATTCTTGTACTTCTTGCTCTGCACTGATAAACATGCAACTTCCATCATCAGCATACAGATTGATGCCTGCGTATTTTGCTACACACACTGTAAAGAGCAACTGGATAGTCTATTGCTCCTTCTAGGGAAATAACTGCTTTTAGTTATGAAGTAATCTTGCATCATATTTTTAGAGGTTAGTTACTATCACATCTTTCATTTCTATAATTTAAAAAAAATGAATTCTTTATCTTTGTATGGGATGAATTCCAGCATTCATTTTATAAAGAGTGAGTTGAGGTAGGTAAAACTTACTTTAAAAACTTAGCATAGCTTAGACTTTGACTATACTAGATTGCCAAAGCCCAGAATTAAATATGTGGAAGTATCATAAATAAATGAAAAGACATATTATGGATCAATACAGCTGCAATAGTACCTTTGTTTTATGGAATCCAAATAGCAACATCATCTCATATACACCACATGGATGAAATAACATTAGATTTCCAGGAGCCAATCTACACACAAGCAGCACTGAGTGAGGCCTGTACTTACAGATTTATCCCATTCAAACATACTGGGCTTGTAGGAGCAACTTATCAGTCAAAGATAGTACTCCATTTAAAGCTGCTGCAACATTAATGTTGTAGCCTGTCTCCATTTTTCAGCTAAATAGAGGTTTTCTTTCTCACATCACATAAAGTCTTCAACCAGCTCAAGCCTTCTAATAAATCGCAAACTCTGTTACGGTATATCTTCTATTATGCCGCTTGTTACTTTAGTAAGACAGGAAATTAAAGCAATAAAACACTTTCAAAATGATAGGGCACACTCAGGCAGTCATTTTTCTTATGTTCCAGTATTATTCTTCAAAAGACCTTTTATGATACTAATATTAAATTCTTTGAAGTCTGAAGAATCTGTTGAAAGTGTTGAATTTCTAAGATATAAAGCTCAAATATTGCATCTACTCATGCATTTATTAAAACTGGGAATGTGGGATGGAATTAAAAAAAGCACAAAATGCAATGCAGCTAAATAATATATGACCTGATACATTTGAGATCCACATTAGAGAGTACATTGTGTGGAAATTTGATTTAATGTTAAGGAAAATCTATTTTGCTTTTGTCTCACCTTACGTGGCCAAATGCACACCAGATGTGGTCATTCATATAAAAGGTTGGTAACTGCACACTGAAGCACAGAAAACCAGACAAATACTATAATGGTCACTTATTCGGCATGCTTACATAAAGGAAATTGAATCAAGCTTATGAAACTGTGCATTCTTTATTAACCCCATAGAAAAAGGTCACATTGACTGCTCTTCTAATGGCATGCACACTACACAGATTGAAAGAGATCATGTGAAAGAAAAGCACGGAAAATGCTAAGTCTCCCGATGAAACATTTCCGAAATGAAATTAATAAAAATGTTGAAAGATTTATCTCATTGTTAAGAACTAAATGCATGTAATTACATATATTTGGAGAAGAAAAGGAAAAAGGGAAAAGGGGAAAGGGAAAAGGAAAAAGGAAAAAGGAAAAGGAAAAGGAAAGAAAAAAAAAAGAAATTAAGAAAATGAAAGAGAGAAAGGAAAAAGGACAAAGAAAAAATAAAAACAATCCAAGCTACCAAAGATGATGCTCAATGTCTGTTAAGTTATTCATCATGATGTCGAATATATGGTAGAAGTAGATTCCTTGTTTATTAAGTGGGCTGAGTGAAGGTGTTCAATTAGGAAGCCTCAGAGAAGGGTGAATGTTCACCATGTAAGTCCTAATTTCTCTGCGATTTTAAGTTCTATATTCACTTTCAGTTTCACTGTAGCTATCAATTACTTTTCCAGTTTCATTTGATCTATTTTATAGAGATTTTAAAAAACCTCCAGTGAGAGTTCCAATTTAGTACATGGACACTTTCATGTAGCAGTATGTAACAATATATGGTTAGCAGCTACACCATTGCCATTCTAATTAAAATTTACAGGTTCAAATTAAAAATAAGTCGTCTACTTCTTCTACGCACCAACACAATGGAAATAAAGTGTAAATACGTGAAATACTGAAGGTAAATAGGCTATTTTGTCAATTCCCTCTAGTTCTGCAGCAACCACTTTTTCCTTCTTTAGCACAATTTTTCTTTTTTTTTTTTCACGTATATTTGGCTAGAAATTAACTGGGCCAAGTCTAAGATATAACCACTCAATAACTTATGTTTCCTTTCTCATTTTTGACACATTTCTTCTCTGTTGGAATTCCAAAGCAATCAACTACCTGGGGATATATACTTCTCCAGAGATCTCCCCTCCGCTATATCAATTAACTCAAAATCAATTCTGGATACCTTCCAATGCACTACCACCATCTGGTCTCCCTTAAGTCTCACAAGCTGGAGTAGACTTGAATTGGTCAGAATGATGTTAATTTTCTAAATTATTTACAAATTAGGCACATTCTTACTCCGTTTCCTCTCTTCAGTTAGTTAAGAAATTTCCTAGTGACCTAAACAATCCTTGGGAGTCTTTTTTAACATTTAAAACAAGTCTTGGAGACTGCGTGGGGATCACCTGACTCACTGCAGTGTGATACTCTTCAAGAGTACGCCCCTTACGATTCCGATGGAGGGAACTGTGAAAGTGCATTTCAGCTGCCACCTAGCCTGTGAATCTGGCTATCATTTTCATGTAAAACAAGCTCATGGAGCAAAAAGTCAGCCCATTGGTCTTATTTGATATGGAAATGAGATGTGGCTGGGCAACATGACAGGCGCAAAGAGATGGAAGGTACTTCTAGACTTAGTAACGTGGAGGCACCCAGGAAAGTAAATTTTCAGGGTTACAGAGAGGTCCACCTCCAAAATTAGTAAAAATATAGTTTTGTTCTCCTTTTCCTATCAAGAGAACACAAATCTTCTCCTCTGTTTAGGTTCTATACCATGTTTACCACTTGATGCATAAAGAAATGTGACTAAAATATGTCATATGATACATGTTTTTCTTTCTCTGCCCAGAAGAACAAGTCTTCTCAACACAGAAGCTCTTCTCTGTTTATGGGGAGGGAGGAAAGAAGAAAAGTAGAAGTTGTCGTCTTACTTTATTCCATACTCCACTTAAGGTATTTTTGTTTGAGATGGTAGGGAAATTTTGCATACCACAGACTGACCCTGTGTGAAATGAGAACCTTTAGTCCCAATCTGTCACTGTAACATTAAAAAAAAATTTTTTGGCTCATAAATGAAGCCTCCAGAACCAATTTACCTCAGGAACTCATCAGTGAAGGGCATCGTGGTCCACCTCCAAAATTAGTAAAAATATAGTTTTGTTCTCCTTTTCCTATCAAGAGAACACAAATCTTCTCCTCTGTTTAGGTTCTATACCATGTTTACCACTTGATGCATAAAGAAATGTGACTAAAATATGTCATATGATACATGTTTTTCTTTCTCTGCCCAGAAGAACAAGTCTTCTCAACACAGAAGCTCTTCTCTGTTTATGGGGAGGGAGGAAAGAAGAAAAGTAGAAGTTGTCGTCTTACTTTATTCCATACTCCACTTAAGGTATTTTTGTTTGAGATGGTAGGGAAATTTTGCATACCACAGACTGACCCTGTGTGAAATGAGAACCTTTAGTCCCAATCTGTCACTGTAACATTAAAAAAAAATTTTTTGGCTCATAAATGAAGCCTCCAGAACCAATTTACCTCAGGAACTCATCAGTGATGAGGGCATCGTGTTGCTGTGGTAGTGAGAGTTTAAAATATCACTGTGTGGGTGGTATGTTGGCATGTTACTTTTTACATCTGTTCCCAGATGACTCTAGGTTGATGTCCTTTAGCTTTTGCTCCTTATTTTTACCTCTTCCTACTGTCATGTATAATAGATTAGGAATCTCTCCATAATTACCAATCCCTCAAGGCCAGTGTGTCTTCTACCACCAGATCTGAAACCTGCACTTTAATTATGCATTCAGAATTGGAAAAACAACTGTGACTATAACATCACTGGTAAAAATACGGCATAAAAGATCTATGAAAAAAATTTGCTCTGCCACAGCTTTGGCTCTAAATTCTAACAGCTACAACCTATAAAATTTGACAAGTACACTCCCAGCACTGGGGATTTTGTTAGTAAGGGGGAAGACTCTGCTACAGGGAATTACTGGAAACCCTATAACTCCTTGACTCATTGCTAGAAAACCTAGAACTCCTAGGGATTCTCCCATTGGCTGTAAGCCTTAAGTCTTGGTACTGGGGAAATAAAAAAATTATATTGGAGCCTTTCCTCCTAAAATATGGCGTAATCATTGGCATTACCTAAAACTTAAGTTTTGAAAAACAGTATTGTGCATGAGTGCAGGTGTGCAAAGGTATATGTACAAATATGTGCATTTAAGTGTGTGTATGTGTGTGTGTACATGCAGATGGTCATATTTACTACTAAGTGTCACAAGTTATGAAAAATCACATTTCTTCGGTGTTCTTTTTTTATAGATCTATTTGGCAATTCCAAGAGCTGAGCACTGAAGAAATTATCCATGGCTAAATATGAAGATATACTAAAAAGAAGACTGATTTGTTAACGTCATTATGTACCACGTTCCCTGAAAAAACAAATCCTAACTGAAATATGAACCCAAAAAGGGATTTGTGTTCTAGCTCCTGGACTAGGAAAAAAATACCTCTGAAAAACGGAATGAAAAAAGGGAATGAAAACTATTAGAAATAATTCATAAAATAAACTAAATGTCAGCTATACCCCTCTGATTTGCTGGGGTAATATGAAGGCAGGGAGGTTTCCTGTTCAGAGCAAACGGCTGTGGGCAAGAGGATTCTTGGTTCTAATCCCCACTGAGCCAACCTCAGGCAAGCCATTCAGCTTCCCTTTGCTTCAGTCAATCCAGCTTAAAAACGCAAAAAGCAGGACCTCAGTGAAGCCAGATGCTGCATCTATGCCAAGCTATCTCTTGGGTAAACAGACCGGAAAAAAAAAGTGTAAGAAGCAGACTATATAAAGGAGGGGAAAAAAGGGTTCTTAATGGTTTGCAAGAGGTTGAACAGAGGCCAAATACACCACCATGCTGACAGGGAACACTTCCTAACAGAATTTGAGATGTTATACTAAAGTAGGTTCATTTACTATTGAGATTTCTCAATTTAATGATATTGTACCCTGCATAAAATATTTATTGTATTTTGATAATAGTTTACTAATTTACAGTCAGGAATTAGGACCCTTCCAGAGTGACAAATATTGTAAAAATACATTAGTAACTTAAGACTTCATCATTTTTAAAATACAGGGATTTCTTCTCAAATAAAATGAACCAACAACTCAGTTGTTCAGTGAATTCCCCTCTGCCTCCAAACATTTTACGAAAATTATGAATATGAGAATAGAATCGACAGCTTTAGGGTGTGATACACAAATAAAAGATAATGAAAACTAGAATTAAATTCATGGGCTGCATTTGTTTTCTCTGCATGCTTAATAGAGTCTCCCATTGTTAAGGACTCTGTAAGTAATCATAGATTTCTTATTTAGTCTACTGGAAGAAAAAGTGAGGCACCATGAGGATTAAAATGACACAAATTAAAAAATAGATAAAATATACATGTATGGGCTACTCAGTTGGTATTTTTTCTGCCAGCACATGAAAAATTATAGATGCACTAAAATATTTCAGAAATCATTCCTTTTACAGCATTACGCATGAAGTTGTCAGTTTTTGCCACTGAGCTTTGTTGATTTATATCAAATGCCTAATTTAAATATAAAAGGGATGGTTAAATTTATTGCACACTTGAGTATTTAGGAATACCTATTGATATTCCAGCATTTCTTTTTTTTATTCATATAAAAGTAATCCATACAAATAAATAGGAGCAATGCTGATCAGCAGAAGGAACTATGGCCATTTTTTGCTTTTCAGACACATTTCATTATAGGCTGTAAATAGAGTAGTCAGTGCACTACACAATATTAATTCTAAACATATACTCTGATTGTCTGATGAAGAAAGTATTAGGCGAGACTGTTCGATGATATGCATTAGGTCAGCACACATAATCATCCTGGTGTCTCTTTTAACTTGAGAAAGTACCCTTGTAGTTAGCACACCTGTGCCACAGTTTACTTAATGAATATGTATTAGAAGGTATTATTCTGCCACATATTGTAAAAAAAAAACTTTGGGCTGCTGTAGTGTCAGTAAAGAATGAGATTAAATTACTTCATTACAATACTGATAGAACACCCTTGCAGTAGGGGTCCAAGGATTCCTCATGCTTTCGATTCTTTTTTCTCCTATCTGTTGGAAGATCACTGTGGGTCAGTCATGCAAACTGTCTCTTTTTTCCTCCCAAGGAAAGCAGTGTGGAAAAACAATAATAGCTGTGTTATGGCACTGCACTGGGGGCAATGGGTTTGGAAAGAAAGGATGTGAAACTGGAGTGCAAGTGTGGACAAAACAGTTACTCTCCCACCAGCATGGTTCTATGGGAATCCATTAAGTTGCGGGCTGGCACATGCTTTTATCACTGACTTGAGAGAAGCGAATGAAATCTAACCAGAGAACAAGCTGTCATCTAAGAGAAAAATAAATACACTAAAAGATATGTGTTATTTTGTATACTTAAAAGTCTGCCAGCAAAAGTAAAATGAACTTGAATAATTATTTCTAACTTAAGAAAAAAAAAACTTTCTTTGGACCCATTAACAGGTCTCACACAAAATCTCTGCCTCTGCTCCTTAATCTGTAAACAGATACAAGAAGAAACTCCATCCATGTCTTCATGTCCAGTCATTATGGGATTTTTGAGAAAGGTGTGGAACCAAATATCCCAAGGTCATAGGACCAAAACTGCTTAGTCACAACAGGCAGGAAAAAACCCCAGCTCTGCCGCTGGGAATCTGGAAATGTCATGCCTGCCAGACATTCTCTGGGACTTAAGCAAGTCCCAAATCAGAGTACCTCAAAGTAATCTGAATGCTTTGACCAAAGCTTGCTAGGGTTTAATCCTAGGTTTTAATCTCTTACAGCAAGAAAACTTCATGCTAGAAAGTTGAAAATGCTATAGGCTTAATTAATGCTGTATAAATAACTCCACTACCTCTTCTCCAAGATTCAATATTGGACATAATTTAAAATTCAATTTTCGACAAAGGTTGTTTTTTTTTTTTTAAATGCAGGGCTATACTAAATGAGAGTCATGTGAAACAAGAAGTACTTTTGAAGAACTGTCCTAACAGATGTGGTTCCAGTGGATCCACAATCCTACTCCAGGTTCAAAGACCAATCAATTCTCTCACACAGTTCTATGTTAAGGCAGAGTTTTGGGAGTCATACCTCAAGATATGTTTTCAGGAGGCGCAAAATAATATTTTGATTTGGTGTAGTCCTAGTTCTGCCCCAAAAATATAACAAAAAGTATTCTGGTAAATGTATGTTATAATTAGAATATATTTCAACAATCAAATATGAAAAATATGACTAAATTATTTGGGAATTGACACAACACAAAGGAAATGCAACCTTCTTTCTCTCCCCTTCTCATTTTAAACTCAGAGCAAGACAGAATAGAATTACTGGAGAGGATGAAGAAATATGCTCATGCCTGCTAAAGATGCCACATGCAGTTATCTGGAACTGCTTATTTATCTTTCATTCTGGATTGGTGAAGATGAAAGGGTTAACAAATTAGGACTAAAAGTAACTTTTCTGTTTCTAAATCAGATCTGTTCAGACATGCCACATGCACTTGTTCTCATCAAGGATTAACTGCATGACAAGCTTGAACTTTTAACACCAAACTCTTTTGAGATATGAGAGAGCAAAAAAAGGTCACAACACTTCCATAAAACTGAAACATGTAAATTTTTCACAACATCATCACTCAAAAATGACTCCCCTTATTTTCTTTGACCTTTCCAAAATAACCCACCATTGATCTAAGACTAAGAATGAGAAATAACAACTCAAATGTGCATTTCCTCCCCCTTGGAAGTTTAAATGGGTGAAAATAGGCCTTGGAATACAGTAGTTCATGTTACCTTCAGTTGGGAATTGCCACCCAAACTACAGTGCAATAGCATCTAATCTGAATTCAGAGGCAGCAGCCAGACATCATCCAAGAATAAAATTTGTATTTCAGAAAAAAGAAAAGCTAGCTACCTGCTTTTCTAGCTCCTTGCAGAAGCTGGATGCATTACTGCTTGCAGATAGGGCTTTTTTGTCAAATGAATGAATATGATGAACAAGAGGTAAGGGGTAAACAATAGGAGTAAGCTTGTTGCTACATCACTGTCCTGAACCACAAATAGGAGATTGTTATAAAAAGATGTCTCTATTGCAAATTAATAACGTTTTCCATTTATTTAATTTTCTATGATGCTTTTTTCAGGTATGATGCTAACTGTTAAATAATAAGTTTGCAAAATACTGCATAAACATTTGAAACAAAATAAATTAATATTTACAAAATGCAGAAATAATAAAAGCCTGCATTTAAAAAACATCACTGTTCAGAGATTTTTGGCTTAATCCACAGCACTGCATCTTTTCCCCCAGTACCTAGCCGTGGGTTACGGTAAAGTGGCTCATCATTATGGTTCTCACTTTCAAATCAACTTTTGGTTCACTTTCCTTTTGTAAGTTTTCCATCCCCGTGGAAAAAAGAATGGGGAATATGGGTGTGAGCATTTCAGTTGCTTGTGGTTTCCTGTTGAATAATATGATAGCTACTGAGTTTTAGGCCGTGCTCATGAATGAAATAAAATGGTCACCTAAAGACAAGGTAGATGTAATATTTCAAACTTTGAACTTTTCCAACTTACTCTACCAAAATGGGCTTTAACTAACTGTATAAAAATCCTGTAATTTTACAGCATTTTCAGTGCTAACTTAAAAGGGTGATTAATTCATATTCTGCATTTGAACAAAAATAGAAATGAAAAAGTACCTTTGCAGGATCCTAACTGACCAATGACTTACTAGAACACAGAACCAAATCTGTGAATTAAGTGTGGGGGTGCTAGAGATCTAAAGCTGACTGGAAGCTGGACTGAAACACACTATGATTTTGATAAAATTTTTACTGAATTCGTTTCACTAAAGCCATCAAACTTCCTACCAGAAATCAGCCAGTGATATTTTAATGAGTTTTTCTCAGACACACGCGCCCATCCCCCTATTTCTTCTAAGGGGGAAATACTTTATTTTCCAAACTTACAGCACTCTAATGTGAATCCCCTACTGCATGCACTCATAATGAACTTCTATCTTTCTCTGTTCAATGTTACGAAACACTTTTCAGACTCTAATTAAGATCTTCCATGACCCGTGCAGCCAGAGTAGCTCCTGCTCCTCTAGAGCTGCCCCATGGCCCCTCTGCCCTGGGCCAGGAGAGCCAGGCCAGGGCCATGCCACTAGGCTGCACAGCTGTGTTCCTGAGAGAAAATATTGTCGGCAGTTTACTGGAGAAACATCAACCCTCGCCTGTTTTGCCACAGGTTCAGCCCAGAAGCTGAAAGGGAAAATCATCTCCTTACCTCCTTGCAGCTTCTTGTGGGGGACGAAGAGGGCGGCTGTCCCTGAGGGCTGCCGGTGCAGAAGGGCAGCGCTGGGAGCTTGGGATACTACTGGGGTCAGCCCCCTGCCACACCTGGGGAGTCCTGGGAGGGAGGAGGCCCCTGCAGAGACCCCCCTCCCCAGGCCTTGAGGAAGCAGGGCCACCCAGAGAGGCACTGCATGCTGCTGTGTTGGCAAGAAAGGGCCCGTCCTGCAGAGAGCCCGGTTTTGTACTAATTTGTTATTTGGATGTTTTAATAAAACACAGCCTGAGAGAACGGAAGCTTTCTGGAGGCCTTTTTTTGTGCCCACCGTAAAAAAGGTGGAGAGGCATTGGGACTCTCCCATTTCAGAGCTGTCGTCGACTCAAGGTTTCAATCTGGCATATGCATATTTTGCAATTTTTTTTTTATTTTAACATCTCTCATTTATGGATGCATCACTGAATATCTGTCTCTGACTATTGTTTCTTGATCTGCTAAAGGACAGAGTATCACTGATCCTCTTACTGCTGCTCTGCGTTTGGATTCAAGTAGTGCATGGCTTACGTGTTTATATCATGAATGACAGATAAAAATAATCACCTTCCTTCTTCCTGCTGTTTTTTATCCTCGTGTTGCTATAGCAAGCATGTGATAGGGAATTAACTATGAGCATAACAACAAGAAAATATTACAGCACCAATTCATCAAAGTACAAAACTAACATGTAACTAAACTTCCTCCAGCTTTTCTCAAACTTGTTTATACAGCTAGAATAACTTCAAGAAAATCTGTTCCCCAGAAAGCTTCACTTAAAGCGTCAGCAGTCATCAGCTCCTTTTTCTAGTTGACATGCTCCCTATACAGAAATAGATACCAGGCTTTCTCAGGTCTGGATATGTTCATGGTCTATATGAAAGGTACTGTTACTTCATAAGAAAGGGACAGTTGAGTGAACAAACTTTTTAAAAAAATGTAGTGACAACTCAAATTTGAAGGACAGCCCACTTGGCAACATTTGCTAAACTGACTCTTAAAATGATATGGAAATGTCAAGGAAAACATTCTTTTAAAGTATATTCATAAAGTCAGTGCACAGAAAGAAGTTTTCCTTTGCGCTCCCTTCCCAGTTCTAGCATCCCTTAATTCCAACACAAAAATATAGCAAGCAGCACTGGCAGAGCTCCACCTTTCATGCATTGGGAGTTTTATATGAAAGGCCAGATCTCTGACTGTTTCAAAGGGAATATTTTCTACAAGACTTTTGGTTTTGTACTGTAATGATGTTCATTTTGATAAGCTTTTATAGCTGTCAACATACTGATTGTTCACACTATGACACAAGGTTTCTACAAATAGCAAATAAGAACCACCAGAATATGAAGAAAAAAATATAGCTGTTATATTACAATCAAGATATTGTGAAATTAGTTAATCTTTATGTAAGTATTACAATAACTTCCAACTCTCCAAATTTTTAAAGAGAAAGTGCTCTAAAAATTTCACTACCTAGAAGTTTAAAAAAATCCTGGTCAAGGTACAAGACTACAGAGTGAATTTACAATACATGCTGAGAGTGAAGTGCATAACTTTCTGTGAATAAATAATATTTGGGATGCCAGTTTATAAAAATAATAAAGTAAATGCATAGTTCTTTAAAATTATTATTTCAATGTGACCATAAGATCTCTAGACATCTGCATAATAATAAACCCCTTCTTTACTATAACTATGAAGTATTAATTACTGTCTACCATCAAAAAGTTCACATTTACTAAGAATTAATAGATATTAATTTTGTGTTATTTTGAATTCAAAGATAAAGGAGTACTTTCTAATGAAAAACCATGTCATGCTGATTTTTAATGTCCACTGTTGTAAAGATATAGAAATCTTCTTATGTGATTTACACTACTTCTGAGTAGAGCTGGCATCTTTACCTGTGTATGCAGCTTCTCTTTTCAATAAATAGCTCTACTGCTTTTTGGCAATGTAAATTTAGAACTTTATCTGACTCCTACCTGAATGATAGATATAGTAATCCTATAAATTTTGTATTTTTTTGTTACAGATGCAACCAACTTCAAGAAGGTGTGAAATTTTTCAAAGGCATACTAGAATATAGGCTAAGAAGTCCTTGGATGCCCTGGTATATTTTCTGTCAGGTAGCTCTAGGTATATTGCTCGGCACATAGGCTATCTACCCGTGCAACAGAAGTGTCTACTAGTTTCCATTCACTGTGTGGGTAGCTGAGACACCTCATTTGCTTGGTTTGGATCTTGGTCAAAAGCTTTGGCTAATTTTCTTTTTGAGACAGATTGGATGATCCACCTGTTTGCTATGTCCACCCATGAAGAAGACTGGCAAATAATATGCAAGAGAGTGTCTATTCTGGACTTCAAAGATAATAACTAAAAGAAAAGATGCTGGTGATTTAACATTAACAAAAAATGTCCACACAGGGGATTCCATGTGTGGGTTATGCCCAGCGAATCCTCTGGTTCAGATAAAAATCCCTTGAATCTTTCTTTTATAGCAGCAGTTACCTGTGATAATCCAGAGAGCTTCCTTTTTTTTAGACAAAAGAGCCAACACTGTGAAAAAGCCTTGTGGAGTCGTGCTGAGCCTCCTTAAAATCCTGCAGCTAGTCCTATGCATATTCTTATTGATAACCTAAGGCAGCAGATACAGAATTTAGGGGGAGATTGAAATGATTCCTTCCAAGGTGTGGAGTGCTGTCGTGGATTTACTACAGGATCACAGAACTAACAGTTTGAAAAGTTAGTGGAAAGGGCCCAAATTACAATTCTCGATCTCCTCACTCCTCTTAACTCCTATAGACTTTGGAAAAATCTGGATCAGGCCTTTACTTGATGATAGCATATCTACCAACTTTATATAAAAATAACTCATTCACCTAACTCAGCAATAGAAGGCAATACTAACTGCAAAAGAGAGGCTCATTGCTTCTAAATAAAACAAAGTTTAGAACTAAAATAGATCTGATTTTTTTCCATTCAATTTTTTTTTAATTTTCTGTGTTTAACAAAACGATGCTCATGAGAACAGTCTCAGCTACAGCTTGAAGGAAAATTGATTTGTGTAAAAATGTCGTAAATGTCTTGCTTCCATTTGTTTTAAAATTTGTTCTACAGTGATCAGTTTGTTGACAGAACATCTGCTCATTTCATCCTTTGCAAGCTCAAATCTACATTCTGCTTCTGCTCTGTTTTCAAGATAGGGTATCTTGACATATTTTTGGCTCTACAGTCATATTCAGTGTCAAGAGAAAGATTTTCATATTTGTCTGTTGCTCCTGTGAAGCACTCGTGGAACTGATCTTTCATACACATTTTCCCCAGATGTTAATTCAAAACCTGAACCATCCCACATGTGTACAGAACATCCAAATTAACTCCAAGAAGTCATTGACAACTTACACTTTTCAACAGCAGGACATCTTTGGAAATCATTGCCACTTTGGAATAAGTTCTAAGGCTGTATATAACCAAGCCTTTGAAATATCAGAGACTGCCTACGCTGATAAATTAAACAGGGCCATTGAGCACTCTTGGGCTCTGGGGCTCATTAACATAGTCTACCTACATCTAAAGAGCCTGTGCTCCTGAACCACCTTGGGGGTCCCATATCGTGTTCATGTGGTCCTATAACATAATTGTGTTTACTTTTTGAGCTCAGAGGATCTGTGAAGGCTGTATTGCTGCCCCTTGGAATGCTGCTCTGCTATTACGAAACTGAGGGCTCGAGCTGTTGGCACACAGGAGTGTTGAAAGGTGCCAAGCACGCTGGGGTAATGCTACAGGACTGTATAAAGTAGGGGGAGCCAAACCTGGTGCAGTCTGTGCTTACTGCTCACTAGGCCTGATCCCTGGTTTACAGTATTACAGGGCTGTGCATAGGCACTGTCCCAGATGGTGCTAGTGGGTTGAGGTCTCAGTTGTCACAATAAAGATACTAAAAATAAAACTGTATGAATGATTAGAAATGCAGTGTTTGAGGTTGCTCTTTGTTTTATTTGTCAAGAAAGGACCATTTATTGATACAGTAACCTCTGTGGGACTTATTAAAACCAAATAATATTTTTTATAATTGCTTTCCTCTTCCACAAGAATTTTTTAGATTTCTGAATAATTTAGTAAATGTCATGTTTAAACAAAATGAGAAATTGAAATCAAATTTTTTCAATACCAATCTTACAAATATATTCATGATAATGAAAAATGTTCAAAATTGTTGTTTGCATTTAAGTTTTTAAAAATATAAATTACAATTTATAAACAAAACACAATTTCAATTTGTAATTTAAAAAAAATTAAAAAGAAAAAATCAATAATTTCAGAGGTTCTATTTTGAAAAACATTTCAGATCTGGAAATGTGTCAAAAGAGACCTTGTCTCAGTAACTAATTTCTGTTTGACAAATTGGCATTTTCTGTTTCTGTTGATCTGTTAGACTTATAACTTCAGTGTCATTCTCAATACTGTATTTTTCTCTTTTTTTGATACTTTGTCTGTTTTCATTTTCTCTTTCCATTCTTCCAAATTATTGTTCTTGAAGTGATCTTAATCCTGTCATTCACATTTTTCCTTTAAGTCACTTGTTGCCTTTAACAAAAAAGTAGTTTAAGAATTTCCATTCCCATTTTCAAGTTGTTGACAAAATTATATTTCCGTTCTCTTTTCGTTTCAATCCCTGTTTTGCTTATGTTCCTCCCAGTCACCTGAGCTTTTGGCTTTACAATTTTTTTTCAAGTTGTCATCTCCAAATTCTGATCTGTCATGTTCTCTTCACATATTCTTTATGAAAACACACTTCTTGGATTGATTCTTTGTATATTTACTTATTATTAGTCATAGCTAAACTGGAGAAAGAGAAAGGACTGTGCTAAAATTACATCAGTTGATACACTGTTCTCCATCTTTTAAAAAAAACCACACTAGTATGAAGAAGATTTAACATTTTTTGAGAGTACTAGCTCTTTATGATAAATCATAGAAAAAATTATGAGGAGAAAGAGAGATCTCCATATAAATCTTAAAAATATAATAATTTATGTAAGTGTAGCACCATAAATTCTAATGGGTCTTTCCGAAACAATGTGCAAAGATTTAGGAACCGTATTCAGGCTCAGAAAATAATTTTTGTTTAAAAATTACATTAGCTAGTATAGTTTCATTAGCATATTTTAAAATATTATATCAAAAATATTATTGCACAGACAGTTAACATAATTCAAAATGTTAATGTTAACATAATCTGCTTTTAGCCCTGTTCTCAATGTTGGCTAAAAGACACTGGCACCCGATTCTCTTTCAGATACATATGTAGATACAAGTAAGTCACCTGAGCCTAAAATTACAAATTTAAAAGCCCTATTACCAAAGCATACAACTGGCTAACTTCTTTGGAATCTCTTCTATTGATATTAAAGGTTTACCTTGGCACCTCAACTTACTTTTCTGTTTATGTTCAAAACACCTATTCTTGAACTGTCATCAGTCTCATGGTCAAATAGTCAGCATCCAAAAGGGGAAAAAAAAATTGTGCTAACCATGCATCTTGACTATGCCTGCACGATCAAGCTCTTCGCTGAATATATTGAGTTTATAGACTTCTTCTAAATGTAAATGGATGATCCCCTCACATTGCTTTTTATTTAATAGCTCACACTGCAAGATACAGGACAAGGATTCTATTTTGTCTTCCGCCAAAGAGTTACCAAACCCACATCTCATAAACTATCATCATCAATCTACTATTCTTTTTTTATACAAGCACTCTTAATCCTTCCTGTTGTAGCAATTCCACTGTATATAGGATAATAAATCCGCTGTATATAGGATAATCAAAGATCATTGTGATAGAGAGAAGTTAGAATGAGAGTACGTTTCTAGCTTATTGGCTCAGCTACTCAAATCCTTTCCACTATGATGCTTGGTTAAGAAAGATCCATTAGGCACTTATTAATCACTTGGTAAAAGGCATAAACTATTTTTGTAACAAAAGTTGCAACTAGCAACTTCCCTCACCGTACAGAAACTTTAGCCATTAGGACGGACTTTTATACCCACACTTCTGCATTCTCTCTGAGCTAATTAATACTTAATTATTTCATGCAAAGTAGAGTATCTGTGACAGGACAATGGGAGCATTCCTATCTTAGGATATTTCATAGGCTGGTACTTAGACCATTGCTCAGAGAGCAATGGAATACTCATACCTCTGTCTACCATCTCCTCAGGACGTTTTCTAATCATTGAATTTGCATACAGAAGGTTATGCTAGGCTTTAGCAGAAACTTGGAGTAATTTCCAATTCCAGCTCTCCCTCTCCCTTACTGGAAGCTCAGAATACAGTTCAGAAAATTAATTCTATAAAATTTGACAATTTTTTACATCCAGCTATGATGAGGCCCTCCTATTTCAGAGGAGACTGGAAATTTGCTAGTTCACCTTTAAATAGTGACCCACAGGAAGAGTGTTTGGCATGAACCAAATTACTCAGGTTCAATTTCACCACTATAAAAGATTTAAGAATATGAGAATATGCTTACGTTCAAATAATGAGAAGAATGCGATTGACTTAAAATAACAAACAGCATGCATTATAAACAGTAACCTCAGGAATAAGGATATACCTTGGCCGCTCATTCATCTCAGCTGGATTTTAGATTTTGTGACCACATAGTTAGTCTCTGAAAACTCCTCCAAATCTATAAACCTTGAAGAGTTCTTAAAGTAATATTTTTGTGCTCCTATTATTAAAGACAGCAACCAGAGCCACCAAAATAGCCATTCTGAGCTGCCTCCACTTTTTCGAGCCAGACAGAGAATGATGCAATCCTCTGCAAAACTCTGCTTCCATGTTCATTGCTTGTAATAGAGCACTGAAATATCACAGGTTACTGTGGAGGATTAAGACATTATTCTTCTCCTCTTCTTCCTTGAAGCTGCTTAATTAACATTTCTACCAAACTCTTTAATTTATCCTACCTAAGGCTGGCTTCCCCTATTACAGCCTTCTAAAGATGATGATAAAACTTCATACATCATTTAATGAGAAATATTACATTCACAGTCTCAACTGATTTAAAACTATCCCCTGCCTAATAGTAATTTTTAAGATAAGTTAGAGTTGTTTATTTTTTGAAAGAATGGTCACAGACACTAACCTGCAAAGACAAGGGCTGTGAATTCTGAACAGTCTCCTATCTCCACATACAACGTCTACAGTCCTGTACAATGTCAGATTTAGCATAATAAGAATTATGACACATGCTTTCAAATGAGATCCACAAACATTAGAATTTATCAGTTGATTTCCAAAGGTAGATCACCATTTTGCATGATGACTTCTGTTGGCTCTCCATTCAGTGTTTGTGAATCCTCTCTGAGGACATTTTAACTCTGCATGGACCTGCACAGGGAATATACAAGCTAGTCAAATGTAACAGAGGGGAAACCAAGCTTGACCAGGTGCTGAAAAGAGGATCAGAGTAATAGAGTGCCTATCATACAAAGGATGAGTAAAAGTGCTTATCCTCTTTAAGTTAGCAAAATAATGGCTAAGAAGACATATAGCGGTTAAGAAGACATATAATCACTTCATATAAATAATTATGTTTGGAAAAGAATTATATGCCATGAAAGGAGAAGGACTACTTAAACTAAAGGGCACTGTTGGCAGAAGAAAAATGTTATAAATTGTCCGTGAATAAAATTAGGCTGGAGATTAAAAGTTTTCTTAATGATCAGACAGCAGTGAAGATCTGGAACAGCCTCCCAATAGCAATAGTAGGGTGAAGAAAAATAAAGCACTCAGAAGCCAGTTCCCATTAAGACGGAGTCTGATCTGTTTATGAAAGTCATACAATTATACTGAGTAACAGAAATTGGCTCCAGTGAACAGAGAGATACATTTTCTGTCCTATTTTTCTGTTTCATCTAATTGCTCTGCTCAGGACTAAAAGTTCAGTATAGCAAGGCTCATTATTTTAGTGCTTTCATTTTTTTCTTGATTTGTCTCTTAGTGCCCAAACAAGAATCTGTTTTGCTAACAGTGTTAGTTCCACATTTTTTCTCCCTCTAGATGTAAAGATATTGCATAAGGGAAGGCTTTTCAACCTGATTTATTTAGCCAGTATGGGAAAATCCCAAAGACTTTAAGCATAGTACTTATGAATACATTTACTATCGCTTAATATGTAGGCTATTTCAATTATTGTTTCTCTTTTGAAAAAAAAAAATTAAAAAAGCAGATAGTTAAATGTCACAACTTAAAAAAAGCCAAAATAAAATAAAAGCAGGCTGCTTTAAACATGAAGTGCTATTAAATTAATTTTTTATGAGAACAGAAATATTGAAAAAGTGAGACCTAAATTAGTGGCCTGTGTGGCAGAAAATTAGCTCTTGGGAGCTGGGAAGAGAATGGGGAGAGGAGGTAGGCTGGGATTTTTTTATCTGCATTTTCTACAAAGATCACTGACAAGAATATCTATTAACTGCCTAATTTAAAAAAACCTTCCACAACTGAAGCTCAAGTAAGCCTTAAGCATTTAATTCTGAATCATCTTATTCAGTATTTTTCAGCACCTTATTTACTCTTTCATTCTCTCCCATTTTTTCCAGGCATACTGGTGGCAGCAATTTCCCTGTAACGCTGGTTAAGACTATCCCTCATGAATTTTTCTGGAGTGATTGAGGTAAAAATAGAAATGTTCTGATATTTTCCCCTGGGAGAGTGCGAGTAGTTTCTTTGGCTTAAATAGGCTTTAACTGCATCCCACAGAGTGATGCTTCATAGTGTATTATTAGTGTGATCAAAAAGAATGTTACTAGGAAGAACTGAGCGCTAGCCAATGTTAAGCACTGCATGTATATTTCTCATCTATATTTTACAAATTCAGAAATTTCAAAGTGGAGTCTTTTTTTCACAACGCTTACTTTGTTCAGTATTTTTGCTGGTGTTTTTGCCTTCTTGCTGATTTATTTCATTTTAATTACACGTTTTCAACAGTAATATGTAAGGCTCACATACATTTGCAAGTTCACAAGCACTAACAGTACCAGCTACATGAATTTGCAGATTTTGTGGTAAAAAGGTGAGGGGTCTTCTGTAATCCAAACAGTGGGTCAACTGCAAAGATTTTGTTGCAATTTCTAGGACTGCTCAAATTCATTGATTCTGAAAGTATATTTAAAATCTACTAGAAGAATAACTCAGCATTATTTCTTGACAGTGAAGATAAGTATAACTTCCTAAAAAAGCCAACAATTCTAGTGAACATTTTGAAAGCATTCTAATTACTTTATATGCAAAACAATGAGAAGAAAGCTCCTTATTTTACTAAACAAAAGAAGTGGCCATGAGGTTTGTATTTTGGGATTACAGAGATGAAAAATGGGCATATTTCATTGCAACTCCTAGGCAATTCATCTGTCACCTGGTTTTCCACAGAGGCTCATTGCCACACAGTAATCCTTAATCTAGTAGTCCTACAAAGTCTGACAATCCATTTTTTCTCATTGTCAAGCTTGATTTCTTGTGGGATTCATTCTCCTACACATTGTTTAGAGGACTGAATTCCAGGAGTAGTAATTATGTGTGAAACTCTCTGGAATATCTGGAATCAAAATGCAGTGGGTCAAATTCATCCCTGGAGCAGCTTTACTAGTATCACTGCAGTTAGGCCCAAAATAAATTTAACACTTTAAATTTCTGAATAATACAAGCAATGTCATTACAAGTACTCAATTATTGTTTGAAATAACAATATAACCTGCTAGTCATACTGCCTTTATCACTTTTCTGCTTGTAGTAAAATCTTTGAAGTCAATTGGATTGCGCTAATCTCATATCTTCCACTGTCATCCAGTGGAAGACATGAAGGGTGGCTGTTAGACCTCTCTTAAATACCTTAAATGTCTTTGTGCCTTATAAAGAGATGCTACTCCTCTTGGCTAATCAAAAAGATGCCGTTCTGTGATGATTTCTTAAGGAAATGCATAAAAGATACTGTAGATCTACATGTTAGTGTTGTTATAAGGTAATGTCTGTTTTAAAATAATTAAGGCTTTACAGTATGATAGAAAATCATTCAATTTGACTGTTTTGAGTAGAAATTGAATTTCAATTGAATTGTCTAGGAATATAAAGACATAAAATGTGATTCTTTTGCAATAATTTCAGTGGCAAAACTTAGCAAACAGAATTTTCATGGATGCAGTGGAATTTTTGCATTCCAGAATTGTTGATTATGTTCTTCCATGTTTCTAAATTAATTTGAAATTAATATAGCACATTGTGATCTAATTGTGATCTAACCACAATTTACAGTAGCAATTCATTAATTTTCTTTTCTTCTTTCCATTACTATTCTTCCAGTTATGTTTCAGAATTCTCCAGTCAAGTGATTCAATATTGCATACACACTGGATTTTGGAAGAGAAAGACCTTTAGCATTTACCAGCTAATGCTTCTCCAGAGTGTCCCAGTCACTGTATTTGACTTGATTTCAATTACTGAACTCCTGAAGAAAACTATGCACATGCTAGATAAACGGGGTCAATTTCAGTGCTGTTTTTTCTGATTTACATTGGTGTAGATATGAGACGATTCAGTCTGCCAGACAGTATTAGCATACTGAGCCTAACAGTCTCACAAGTAAGGTATTAAACTTCTTGTTAAAGCTTTTTCTTTTATGTTTTTGGCTGTTTTAAAATTAAGTTTTTTTGTGGTACTTCATTCCAGATATTCTTCACCTTTTTCTAGACTCATCTGCTGCATGGGCATTCTCAAGTCCAAGCATTCCATATAGGAAACCTTGTTAAGGTGATGACACATCGTTAGAGCAGACATTCCTGAATTAAAGTTCTATGTATTTGTTTTCTAGCAAAATAAGATGAGATAAACAAGAACATACAGTGAGGAACTGAGGATTAAAAAAAAAAAAATCAATCTCTCCTGAGACAAACCTAATAACTGGCTCCAAAAGCTCTCATAAATTATTAGCTTTGAAATCACTCAAAGTGTCTGAAACATTGTATGTGTCACTGATGTACTTGAAGTTCACCTAAGAAACTGTATCATCAAAATGTGCCGACAAAAACCGCCAGCAGCTATGCCACCTTGCAATCAATCACATATCTGTTTCAGAGTTATAAAGTGTCAGAGAATGTAATTTCATCTGCTTCTGCTGCATACATTTAAATGTTCATATTCTTACTGAGGAAGGAAGAAGACTAAAAACATTTGTCAGTTCTGTTTCCCTCCATCTGACTGACTGTATTTTTTTTTCCATAAAGCTTATGTTTTCTTGTAAATTAATACAATGTGTATAGAGATAAATATTTTATATTTTCATTTGAATGTATGAGTTGTGAGGAGTTAGTGTCTTTCATGAAAGTTATATCATTTATATAGTCAATGAAGAAATAGAGAATGGTCAAATATGTGTACAGGAAGAATTGCACAGCTGAGTACAAGGAAGACTGGAAATTTGGGTTCAGTGCTGAAAGTGAAGAAATACAATTGGCCATGTAGTGGAAATAAAGGTGAATGGGTCAAGTCAAAGCTGCTGCTGCACTCAAAGGAAGGCTTCCATACTATTCCAGTTGATCTAAATTTTACATGTGTCATCAAGCGCAAACAAAGAAAAAGCTATTTTGTATTTGGAATTTGACATTGTATTAACCATTACCTAGTTAATGCATCCAGAACAATGCCAATAGTACAAAAATAAGTAAACAATGGTGAAGGAAATATATCCACCCCATCTAATAGTAAGTAAAATGCTTAATTTCTGTGCTCAGTTTAATACAGAACAGCTATTAGTAACCTATGCATTAGATTCCCCCCCCCGCCCCCTTTTTTTCATAAGTGTATGATTTTATGAACTGAAGGAGGAAATGAGCATTTTACAAACTTCATTTTTCCCCCCCCCCCCCCCCTTCTTTCTTTTCTTTCTTTCCCTTCTTTCCCATGGACTTTCTCCCTCCTCCCATTTCTCCCCATGAATACAGAGTACCAAAGTGCTGCTTGTTCTGAGCTACAGGACACATGCTGGGTGCAGCTCTTGAAGTTTGCTCAGCAAGGGTTGGAAGTAGGCAGCACAGTGAGTTAATGGAAGAATAATTTAAAGTGAGCTTGGGTGGTTGAAAAAAGGACCCACACATAGTGGTAATAAGGTTTGCCTTTTTTGTTTCTGTTAGTAGCTGTTGATAATTTCAGATCTTTCCTTTCAAAATCTATTTCAAATCATGTCTGGAATAGTAAAGTGTGTTTAGCTCTTATCTGTCACTTTTTCATAATTTCTATTAACCTTACTCTGCGTATTGATGATAACTATACAAAGAATAATTAAGTGCAGTTAAGAACAATAATTTGGAATATGTACATTTATTATTGTAGAGATTTCCATAAATTATTTGAATTTTTCTTCCGCAGTAGAGAATACTGCATTCATTACAGTTCCTGAATAAATCCAAGGACTAATGATATTTATTTTCTCTCTTTCTTTTAAAGAGACTTTCACTATTAGCCTTTTGTACCCCAAGCATACTTTATCCAAGTGCACAAATGTTCTGATACAATAGTAAAGATGGCATACTCAACATTTCTGTGGTCAGGAACTCCACAGATTCTGCTGATTTAGCATATCTTTTGCTGCATATAAACAGATACCAGTTTCCATTTCAGGCAATTAATGTTTTCATATAGTCACTGAATAGCTCCAGTACAAACAAACCCCCTTTCTTTAGTTGTCTATCCTTTGCCGCTGCTCTTCTACTAGACAAGCCTGCCTTTTTATTCTTCCTTAAGACTTGCTACTGAAAAAAACTAAGTAAATTTGTAGTGCAAGTAGAATAGAATAGAAATTCAACTCTCTCACACGAGCATGGAGAAATGAAGCTTACAACTTCAGAAGAAGACACCAAATGCAGAGATCTGGACAGGAAACAGTACCAAAGAATTGTTGGATACTACTCAGTGCACTTTTGCCTGGATGCATACATGTTTAAGATTGTTAAAACATTCCACAGTGTACAAAAAGCCTTCTCCTTTACCATGCTGAGTTGGGGAAAGTCAGCAATTACCAGGAAGAAGTTGATGATAATGGTCTCAGAATTTTGTTGGTCTTGGGCGAAACAAACATGAGAGTGCAGTCAGAAACTCAACTCAAGTTGTGAGGGAAAATTAAGGGGAAATTTTAGCCCTCTTAATAGAGTCTCTAACTTGCAACAAAATATGTAAGGAAAGAGCTATAAAGAAAGATTTCTTTGGAAATGGCTAGTCCAGTAAGTTCAAAATAGCTTCAACAAGTTTCACAAAACAGGATATAATGTATCTCCTTAGTCAGGAACGGAGAATGAAATTATCAAACTGCTAATGAGCAGGTACAAGAGCAGTTGAGTCTTTCACATACTATTGCAATAAAACAGCTCGTTTCTTGTGTGAGAGAGGGACCATATTTAAGACTGAGGGAATACTGCAGCTACTGAATATTTTTTTCTGCGCTGAAGTTCCAACAATACTTCTAATTAGCACTGACCTTTGCTGTCCTAATGGTATGGCTGCTTCTCCCTAGGGATCTTGCTTGTGACTGGTTTCAATAGCCCAATGTTGTGTACATTATAGTGAACACCTTCGCATCACAGATCCTTCTGTCTCTCTTAAAAGCAGTTCTGTGATTCTGTAATGACAATATTAAGACCATTTGCAAATACAGCCTGAGAGAGGGAATACATGACTTAACACTAGAAATAAAGTGATGACAGTGTGATTTCAGAACAACTTGCTCAAAACTAGAAAATTTTGTAAGCATATGAAATGAAAAGTGTCATTTTAAAAGTTAGTCAATTCCTTATAGCACCCAGAAAAGACCAGACAAGGTTGAACTTTTCTAAGATTCAGAGTGGAGGTGGGTATTGTTTTATAGAGTTGGTTACTCTACCTGTAAAACCGTGAGAATCAAATAGAACAACATATTGATCTGAATCTCTCTTGAAATACAGATGGAAAAAAAAATCAGCTTCCTCATTTGATTACTTCAGCTCTCAGTTTTCTGAAGTTAACAGCTCTATTGTGTATAACACAATCTCAGATTTTGAATGGGAGCTACTTCTGCTCTAATTAGCTGGGTCTTAGTTAAACATGTTATGTCTTTTAACTTGAAATTTCTGACATGCAGACTAGCAGCAATTCTTTCTCTAGGGTTTTTTAAACTTAACAATTAGTCTTTGCAATCACAGTCTTTATGCTTTAATCTATATTATGCAAAGCATCAAATAGTCCAGTTGCACTTTTAGGGTTTTATGCTATTTAATGTATGCTTATTTATTTTTGGTTCCATACACAAAAAATGGATTCTAAGAAACCTTAATAGGAAGGTGCTAATCCAGACTGGAGTAGGCTAAATCTTATCCCTATACATATCTACACATCTGGAAGAGACAATGGCTTTCAAACTAGAATGATAGGCAAAGACATCGAAAGAAATAGTGATGTAGGAACACTCAGAATACTGGATCCATATTAAGGAACGAAGGCCCAAGAGGTAATGAGTTCTCTCCATATTTAAGAGTAAAATATTTTCCAGTGATTTATTGGCCTTTCCATTTCAAATTCTCCAGGAAAGCCTTATAACTGAATTCTTCCAAAGAATATTGCATTTAAAGAAAAACTTTTCCTGTTTGCATCAACAGACACCAAAGATCAATTTCCCTTTTACGTTATGAAAAGCTATGCTTACACTGAAATGCTTTTCTTTTTTTCTATATAAAAAGAAATGAAAAAGTTTGGTGCCATCTCAAAATGTATCAGCTGTTGTTTGAATTATCAAACTGCCAGGTTTTTTAAGGGGCGCTTAATAGCTCATAAGTATTGCTTGTTTGGCTTTGTATGCAACTGAAGGAGAAAATTATATCAATATAGAGCACACAAGAGCACAGCACAACTTTAAGCAGAAGTCTAAAATCGTCTCCTTCACTGTGTCAGCTTGCTGATGAGAGATTAATTCCCAAGACCATTACTGGAAATAAGTTCGCTAGTAAAAATTAATCTATTGATGCCCACATAGTACAAGATTTCAATTATCCATCCGTCTTATTTATTACCTAATATGTGTAGGGTCATTTAGTCATTTTGCTGTCCTTCCTTAAAGAAGTATGTTTCTCTGGGCACACAGAAAAAAATAATGGTTTAATACACTTTAGCTTCAGATTTAGGATGCAGCATTAAAAAAAGTAATCATTATTTCCTATCCACTGGACAAATTAAGGAAACAACTGCATGCAATGTTTTCTACAACTTGCTGAGGTTTGTGAACTACTAAAGAGAACAATGCTTAATGTACTAGGAAGACTAGATGAGTGCAGTTCTTTTGATTACAGTACTGTAAACTCTTGAAAGTTTGCTCTTCAATCCTTTATGCTATTTGCCAAATTTTTATAGCTGTTGGGTCTCCCACTGGATTAGTTTGCCATCAGGAAGTGAGGAATGTCAAGGTCCATACAAAAGTGTTGCATGAACAAAATTTACTCATTTTGCTGCTTTAACTTCAAGGTAAGAGGAATGTCATTTTGCCCCTGGCTGCTGCCCCAGGGAGAAGATTAATATTATACAAACCCTTTTCTCTTCCTTACCCTTGTCACACTAAACTAGTATTAGACTAAGAAGAAGTAGTTGCAAAATACCATTTTTAAGGAAATTTGACTGTGACTCTACCCTGTCTAGTAACAGAGGTTCTTAGCCTGCTCCTCTAACCTTGGTAGGAGGGCCTCTAACCAGTCAAACACTAGTCTGGACTTTATCTTTAAGAATTGAAGCCACAGCAAGGATGATACAGATAAAATATTTTTCCCACCAGTCTGCAATGAGATTAAAACGTTTAGAGTACAAAGTTCTATACTGTTGGGATGTCTGTTGGTCTTAAATCATCATACAGTTTGATACCATCAGCACTGCGAGTTATAATTTACATTTACTAAAAAAAGGAAGGCTGGGAATTTTTTCAGTAGATCAGTACAGATAAATTTCACATCCACATCTGCTAAGATTAGAGGAGTGGAAAAAGCATACGGCTTCAGAAAATTTTTCTATTTAAGAAGCACTATGAATGGGGCCCTTTCCACAGACAGAAATGCAATTATCATTTTTTTGTGTATGTCCCAGTTAGAAGATCTAGGCTGCTTCTTCCAGCTGGGAATTTTTTCAGTAGATCAGTACAGATAAATTTCACATCCACATCTGCTAAGATTAGAGGAGTGGAAAAAGCATACGGCTTCAGAAAATTTTTCTATTTAAGAAGCACTATGAATGGGGCCCTTTCCACAGACAGAAATGCAATTATCATTTTTTTGTGTATGTCCCAGTTAGAAGATCTAGGCTGCTTCTTCCATCTTTCTTTTTTTTCTTCTTCTTTTTTTTTTTTTGTGTATGTCCCAGTTAATTTTTTTTTTTTTTTTTATTCATTACTCACTTTTCTGTATTCTTTCTGAATATAACATGGTTTGCATACTTTTAAGCTGCACAGTTTACCTGTAGGATTGAACAGTAGCTCAAAAAATTCCTACTGCTTTTTGGTTTTTTTTGAGTTCTGTATCAAGTCATTTCCATCTCTATTAAAGGATGTTCTAGCTGTCCTTTTTACCAAGACTCTTCTTTTTTTCCTCCTTGTTTGAGGTTAAGAAGCATGGTTTGATCAGAGGACAGCAGTTATGCATGAGAGACTGCTCTATGCTAAAGTAGAAGGTTTCTCATGCCTTGCATTCCTGCCTCTTGATTGGTATGATGTGCGTTTTGATTTATTATTTAGAATCACTTTCCTACTGTATATGAAATTTAAAGTTTTCAAAAATAAAAATTGAATTTAATATTATTTCAGTAATAAAAATGGTACATGTGTAAAAATTCTGTTTACATATTCTTCTGAAAAGATGAATTAAACTCACTCTGTTCAAGGTACCATTTTTCAGTGTGTCAAAACAACCATTACATGGTCTATATTAAGGTCAGAGTTGTTGTTACCTGGTGTTTAGCCATTAGTGTTTCAATAAGCAAGTATAAAAATTAATGGGAAATGATTCCAAATTCAGCTGGAGAATTTTAAACCCCTTTTTCACATATGTACAATCAGATAAAATCCTACAAATAAGTGACAATGTGAGGCTGGCAAAAAAAAAGTCAAAAGTTGAGACTGTAGGTCCACAATAAAACTTCTTTACCTATATTTTAGCTGATTTAACCTCAGTCAACAAAGGCTGGTAAATACATTCTAGTTTACCAACTTTATGGTTTTGTTTAGAGTATGATAGTAGCAGTAATCCACTCAAACATTCACATAGCTAGATTCAGACTTACACATCCTGCTTCTGTCTTTTAATATTTTTTATTAAGGATAACAAAGCATTGGATTCTATGAATTTTGCTTTCACGTCTCCTCAAAGGCTTCATACCTTTCTGATTTTCTAAATTATTTGAATATTAACAGCAGTGATCTGTACAGTAACCTTTATTCTGATCTCACTTGCAATGTTTTTACTGTTCAAGTCTAATGGGTCTAATTTTCACTCTTAAAATCCCGTTATTTCACTTGGGCCAGGTTAATTTTGTTTGTACACGATTTGTACATGAAGTCCCTTTACAGGGAAAGAATGGGAAAGAGCTATAGTGTAAATAAGAATCATAGACTTCTGTAGGGATTACTCCTAATGATGCTTATTTTATACAGATATAAAAGTAATATCAGGCCAGTATCAAGTGACTCAGTATTAGACGCTTCAGATTAGTGACAGAAGCTTGCATTAGAAAGAAAATTGTGGAACCATTTTTCTAAAAAAAAACCCAGGAATAGTGACACAGAAATAAGATACACATTTTTTCACAAACAGGCAATGAATTTTAACAGAGCAGCTGGCCTTTTTTGATATGAATGTTGGAGATCCATGTTTGAACAGTTTAAGAGGCAGCCTTGCAACTTGGATAACAATAGGGGTCTGCCAAACTGAGTCATGGCAATTATCCATACACAATCAGTTACTTTTCAACTCCGCTACAAGTCATGGGCATACATGTTGGAACACTGCTTCCTCCTCTCTTCTCTCCTCTAAACCAATCTTTAATTAACGGTTCCAATCTTTTATATTTGATGTGCTACACAGAAATAGACTTTATAAAATATCCTGCACTATATAACTTGGATTACAAAGACAGTATAATTTTAAAAATTAAACATCTGCTTTGGGAATATACTTCCTAACATATAAACTAGAGCTTTCTGAGCCACTGGGAATATGTGCACCTCTGAAAGCCAAAATGACGCTGATAAACCTTCAGGGCTTGCCAGGTCTGCAGGGCTCCCAATCTGAACAGATGGATTGGTTGGTACAATTTGAGAGTCTTGCTTTTTTTGCCTTTTTTTTTTTTTTAAACAGCATAACCCCTACCTTGTAAACAAGCCTCCAAGCACAGAAAACAAAAAAAATATATTTAATGGCCCCCTGTTTTGTTTCATTATTTACAACCCTCACATGTCCTTCCCCAGCTGAGTAATGCTCTTTGATGATTATATCTCCAAAGAACATTGCTGTGATCACGTAATATGCTGTGGAACCGTAGATAATCAATCAAAAGGAGAGAAACAGAGAAAGCAACTTTCTGACTTTTTAAAAACTGATTTAGTTCTTATGAAAATGCCAAATTGTCAGCTTTGAGATTGTTCTTATGAAAATGCCAAATTGACAGCTTTGAGATTGAAATAATCTTTTCAAAAGATGAATAGGAATAGTGAAAATTATACTATATTAAACCAATGTGTTCTCCCCCTGAAGGCACAACTTTTATAAGCTGAAGATGTCTGTCTCCGTAGTCCAGTTAGTCAAGGTCCCAATATGTTTCTTGATCTCTAGTACGGGAGCACCTCTGGTAGTGGTTTTGTGATACTGACATTAGCAAACTGGGAGTTCTGGGAATATAGACATCACCAATTCATTTCATATACTGTAAATCAATTTCTTTTTGTCACCTTGAAGCTGGTGAGATCAAAGCTTGTGGCCTACTGTCCTCAAGAGGTCAAAATATTTTTACCATAAAAACATAACTTTGTAAAACAATAAATAGGTTGGCGATTTGGTCTATAGTTTAGCTTTGAGTGAAAATTTATTTACATGAAGAATTTGTATTACTACTATCAAAACTGATATAAGGCTGTGAAAACGCATACCTTGTAGACTTACTGGATGAAACATATTGTATGAATCATGATGATTCATCCTTATAACAATTTAAGTGTGAGAATAAAAATAAACATCAAAAGAAATTTGCAGCGATGCTTCACACGTGAATAGAGTAACTTAGTTGTTACTGTTGTCACTAAGACAACTTACTGAGTTTCATTTAATGAGCATACTTTTGAATATTTGTACTGTTATCAATGCCCAAATTTATATTTTTTTTTCTTTCTTTTCTCCACTCCACCCCTTTAATTGCATTTTGGTGTTCATCTTGTCATGAAGACCCAGGGCTGAACAGCTACAGCTGCAGCTGTTCCACAATCCAAAATCAAAGTGGTATATTAATAAAGGTGAACGTCTTCCAAAGTCTGACTTGGTTTTTATTTTTCTCCAATTATTAACATGCGTGTTAGCATAAACTGGTAGTTTGAATAAATGCCATGCTTTTACAATTCTGATAATAACACAAAATGTTTTGGGGGAGCAGTTCAATATTTTTTTCAGAAATTAAAGAATATAGAAGGTTCTAAGTATACGAATTGAATTCAGCCTTTTGGAGCCTCGTGGCCAGATGTAGTTTTGGGGCAATGTTACTTGTCAAGTTGGCTGCTCTTCTAAGCCAAAGGTCACTGAGAGCCTAGATCTGTCAAGGTATGTTAGGGAATTCGTGCTCATACAGAGGAACACTATGAAGAGTTTGACATAATTTGGGATTCACAGAATCATCCCACAGACCTCATCTGTCTTTTAAGAGGGATACCACAGATGTTTGTTGTCCTATGGCTACCCAGTGATAACTGCACATTTGAACATAAGAGACTGAGTAAGTATGGTATCATTGTTTATGTTTGCAGGCTAGAAATGTGCTCATCTTTATTACTGCAGATTTCACAATCAATGCTTAGGTTAAAAAGCAATCACCCCACCTCCCCCCCATTTCTTTGAAACATTGAAGAGTGAACAGTATCCTGCAGGGAAGAGAACTGGCGTAGAGCTATGCTGCATGGAGAATCTGACAGAGCTCCATTTTTACTTTTATGAAGTAGTATTTGTGACTCAATTTGCCTATTTAATCTTGTAAAATTGTCATCTATGGGGTTAGCTTCTTTCCAGAGACTTTTTAAGAATGGAAAGTAGCATCTCTGGTAATCATAGCAATGTTATGTTGTTTCAATGTTTTCATACCAGCAATAAAATAGATACAATGCAGAGCACGGGCAAAGCAATTAAACTTCCGTTGGGTTGACCTATCAATGGATTTTAAATGTGAGTGGGATAAACAAAAGCATTGATTATCTAATTAATCTGATTAGGGAATCACTAGACAAAAGAAAATGGAAATTATAAATTTGGATAGGGCTTATGTTTGGAGAAGCCAAATGGAAGAAAGGAAAAATATTGAGTTCCTTAAAGGAATATGATTTTCAATGCAAAATTCTCAAGAAAAGAAGTAACTCTGAGTAGGAAAGTGTTTACTATTAGGTGTTCATTATTTTCATGATATGTCTTTATTGGTTATAAGAACTAAAGTGAATCATTCTTTGATAAGTTTTCTGGAACTTATGCAAAGCTCAAATCTCTCCCTCCTTCCACTAAAATCTCTGAAGAAGTGAGCTATAAAATCAGAGTGATCACAAAGCTTGTTAGCTCTGGAAAGTCTCTATTAAGTTACTCGGGAAGTGCTAGAGAAGGCTGGATTGCACCCAGATGTCAGAAAAAAACCCAGCTTTGCAAGATCTAGTATCTCAGCAGACAGAGTATATGTATGCCAGTCAGTCTGCCAGAGAAGTAAAAACTCAAAACTGGTGACTAGAGTCTGCAGAGTTCCAGTGTACCTTAAAACGCATAGGTTCAACATGATGAAATCGGAACAGAACGTTCGGGTGAATGTCAACCACGTTACACTTTTATGTAGGCTGTTCAGCCTGTGTGACATTCCGAGTGGGCATACTATAGCTCTTTCCATATCAGTTATCCATAAGAAGAAATGTAGGTAAGCCTAAACAGAGTAGTGCGCCTACTTCAGTTTTCAAAACCTGTTTTTACAGTACAGTTTATGAATATCAAGAATTTTGTATCCATTGTTTCTGTGTCTTTTTTTTTCTGAAGAACAAAAAGATTCTATGCAGCCTTTATTTCCTTTCATTATATGTCTTGTCATACAGGTTTCCTCCTTTTGAGTCAGGTATTTCAAAGTATTATAAGAAAACAATTTCAAACTACTGTTACATACAATCAAGCAATACATATGTGGTTTGGGTTATGTTTGGCAAGTAAATACTAAAACTATTTATGATATTTATGAGAGATACTATTGCTAAAAGTAGTAAGTGACATGCTGCTATGATTTTCATGTAAAGGAGTAATAAAAAAAAAACCAACAAAACCAAACCACTTGGCATAAGAAAAGCTGGTGCATTACAGCAGGCACACATGAATGTAATTCACAGTAAGTCCTACAGGACAGCTTGAGTGCTGTAGAGGCACTCAAGCAGATATCACCAGGGTCAGAGACTTAAACAGATGAATCTTGCTTTGGCCCATGGCTGCTCAGATTGTGCCCTTTGATTGAATCTGATGCATTCAGATAAAAGGCCCTAGTGGCATATGCTTCCCATTGAAGAAGCCTATTTTTTGAGCTGTTAAGAAATCTAGAGAGTAAAACATGGCAACACATGCAGCACATCCTCTGGGATATTTGCTTTCTTATACGTTAATGAAGATTAAAGTATAAGAATGTGCAGACATCACTTTAACAGATAATTAATGATGATTGATTTTTTTATACTAATTTACAGTGTAACTTTAATTCAGGTTAAAAAAAAAAACAAGCTTGAAAACTTCCTGAGATGCCCAGGGCTTTGGTGTTCAAAATGCACTGACGTAAGTTCAGTATAAATGCAAGCTTTGGTGTGCCCAAATTGTCAACGTGACAAAACAAAGAAAAGCTATTAACATTACATCATTTTTGGAACATGCAGCTTTTGAGAAATAGTCTTTTGCCTATGCAATTTTGCTTTACTCTAATCTTTGCTTTTTTGACCTAACCATACTATCACTTCTTTCAAGGGGTGCATTCCATTGTAGCCAGATTCTTACTTGCTTTTAACTCAGTATGTACAGATTTAGTTGTGGCTGTTTTTTTATCCATGCCTTTTGAACTATCTGCTCTGTCATTCCACCAAATATTTGATCTTCACATTTTGCCTTATTAATAGGAGCTGTAATGGAGCCATTGTGGACAAGTAGTTTCTTATTGGTAGAAACGTGCCAAAAAAACAGATCATAAAGCCACAGAAGAAGGTGGATGAGCATTTTCTCCTTTTTGCTACCACCACATAGTATCATGCTTTGTAGGTTGCTGTTACACACATCATGCCTCAGCAGAGGCAGCATTAAGCAAAACATCAAATCTTGTAGTTGTTTACAACTGTTAGATTCTGGGGTTTCAGTTGCTTGACTGAATGATTCTCCCCAAGGATGTCAACTGAATCAAGTCAGCAAATAATTACATTTTTAATATTCTTGTGGGAAAGCTGTTTGTCTGCCAAGTGGTAGCCAGTCATAAGAACAAACTTAACCAACTCCTGTCCTTAACAGACTCCTGTTCTAGGTGTTATCTTCAGGTGCATATCTCGGTTTACACCTACTTACATTTACATCTACTCCATTTATTATCTGAATGGGTAATGCTTGATTGAAATTTGCACTAAGTCGTCCCACCGTCCCCCTCGCCCACATTCTTGGCCATAATCACAAGAATTGTGCTCTCCTTGCCTCATTATCTGTTTTTGTTGTTTCATTATCATTTTATCCTCTGAGAGTGGAAAAGATTAATGCAAGACCACCTCTCCTGATCACGTGTCAGGCTACCCTACGGATGATGTGCTGAAGACATGGAATAGCACCTCCGCACCCTCTGGGTGTCAGACTTTTCTAGTCTGGTCGGACATAACGCCTTAGATAGGGATCAAGAACAGATATTGGAAAGAAAAAGTGATGAAATATGTTTGAGAATAGGTTAAGAATTGCAATAGAAAGTTACATTCTTCATAACTTTGACCCGTTTATGTATGATTACAACATTCCAGCTTGCTATGGAACTCTACAGTTTGTAACAAGCTGAATGAAAGGGGGTCCTTTTCTGTATTAAATTTTAACAGTTATTGGAATAAATGCCACCTGGTCTTTTGCCTTTAGTTTCTAGTCAATAGTTCAGGATTTTTTCAGAAGTACATCCTGTGTTGGCTAAGCCCAAGGCCTATAAAGCAGAGAGCATGTGAGAGCTATGTCAATCCATGTAAAAGGGACTATATTCCAAATTCTATTTTGTGCGTATTTTGAAGAAATGAATATTTGCTTGTGCCTACTCTTTTACTCCTTAAAAAAATAATTAAAATAGTGCCAAAGGTGTTTAAACAAATGTCTTATTTCAAATTAGCAAAAACCTTAGAAAAGTACTTTTTCACCCATCCAATATGCAGATCACACTATTTAGTCTGTTTATATTTGCTTTTACTTGAAGTTTTGAAAGTAGCATTGCCACTATGTCCAGATGAGTGGAGTAGTTTCAACGATTATAAAATAAGGAAGGGAAGGAATTTTTTAGAATATTCCACAGTCAAGATTTCAATCAAAGAATAAAAAATCAGTATACTAGAAGCAACAGTCACATTCCCTTACTACATTTATGGGCAAGGCATACTGGACCATGAAACATTTTCACGGAGCAGTGCAGAAGCATTTACCTTCTCAACTGCCTCGGTTAGTGGAAGGGCAAATAATCTTTTACCATGATTTCTCTTGCCAAACTTCACTTGTTGATGTTTTGCAATAGGATGACCTATCCTCTGGAGGTACTTGTCTCGGCCTTGACTATAGAAGGAAGACCAGATGCCTAACTTTTGTACGGCTTAAGTTAGGTTAAATGAGTCTTACTCTTCAATACACATAGAAAGCAAGATCAGGAGATCTGCCTATGATCCCAAATTTGTCAGAGATATATTATGTGATCTTGATTTGATATTGTGTTATCTCCATGAGTAAAATCAGTAAGTTAGTGAATTAGAGACAGTCGTACTCATCTAATACTCTGGATTACAGTGGGAAATAAATTAATATTGTGTGAAAATAGTAACACTCTAAAAAACACTGTAGAGGGTTGAAATAAAACTAAAGGTTATTTAAAAATGAATGCTTATAGAAGTCTATGAGATACTCTTATGGAGGTAAACTAAAGATTCTTATTTGAAGCACATTGTTAGAGACGAATAACAAATGGTAACTAGAACCACTTTGTAAAAAACTCAGTCATAACAGCTTGCCTAGTGCAAAAAGCTTCCTTCTAATGGACAAGGATTTTTTCAGAACATCACTTAAACATGATTCACGTTACATAAAAAGCATTTGAGCTTTTTTTTACTTTTGTTGGTGTTACTTAAGCAAAAAGAATTTGTTGCTATTGAGAGAGAATGGGAGATTAAAAGATTAAATCAGCCCGCTACACAAGATTATCACAACAAAATGATTTATGATAGCCAAATGGGAAAAAATAATATTTTTCTTAAACTTCATTATTATATATATAGTGAGGAGAGTTAATATTTTTTAAAGTCTTTGCTCCTTCAGGCTAATGACTTAAGAATCCAATGCTTGCAACCACAGATACAGCTATGATCAATTATTTAAAATGCCTTTCTCTTCTCCCCCACCCTCCCCTTTTTTGGTAGAATTCACTGTAGCACTCACTCAGACCCTGCTGGTACAAATCAGTTTTCACAGGGAGGAGGTGGTTTACCGCTGGATGTGCTTGCCCGTCTGCAGTTTTCCAGTCTAAATATTTTCTGCAATTCTTTTTTGGCACTTCTAGCAAATATTTTATTTCCTTCTATGCTAAACGCACTTGTGCTGTTGCCAGTTACTTCGTCAGTCCATATTCCACAAACTGTTATACTGACCCGATGTCACTACTTCCTTATGAGGAAATTTTCCTCTCTACCTGTTTAAATGATGACACTTGTAGCAGCAGCCAATTTTCTGGATTAAAAAAGAAGCCATTGCTGAGTACTGAGCTCCTAGAGATAAAATAAACCCCACAGTTTTACATTTCCTAGGGTTACAAAGTGAAAAAGGGAACTTGGTCTGACAGCCCACAGCTCCAGGAGCTTGCTGCTGTTGGGAAGGGTTAGCAGCAAGAATTTCAGGAGAAATAGATATGAGAGAGTGCATAGCCTGCAGGTAGGTATGTGGGAAAAGGTGTGGAAAAGTGGGTGGACTAGCAACTTGTCAGAGTTTGGTGGAAGAAAGAGGTCAGTATTTCTGTTACCATATGCAAGGATAATTGAATAAAAGACTCCAGTATTGTGCAAGAAGTGAAATGAGAGGATGCAGGAATTGAATTTGCTGCATTCTCTGTTTCAAATTCAATCATCAATTATCCCTTTATGTAGCCATAGAACCAAGAGAAAGTAGAGATGAGAAGATCATCCATCATCCAAATGAGGAAATGTAAGTTGTTTTTTGTGGTGGGGGTTTTTTGTCTGTGTTTTTGATTTTTTTTTAAAGCTCTTATACTCCTACATAGAGATCTAAGGGTTAAACAGAGCTACAGCTGTTACTCTAAAGGTAACTAGCTAGCATGTTCTATATTATACAGAACAAACAACATCCTTAATGTTTACAGTGTAGTATTGACCAAGCAGTTTTGTACTTTTTCTCTGTTCTAATTGACTGGCAAGCAATGCATAGGACCAGAACAACAGATTCCCTAATGTTAATAAAATAATGCCCAGAGTATGGAAAACATTGTTTCTTAATAGGATATGTAACATTTGTATTCAAGTTCCATGTCTAATTATATTTTAGAAGACTTAAAAACATTGACATTTACATTCCTTAGTGAGGAATACCCAGTTTGAAATTTTACCACAAAAGCTAATGACCCTATTAACTCTAATTTGTTTACTCACCAGTCTGGAACAGTTTCTTCTACAGGTACCTCTTTGATGTTCAAAATTAAGCTTCCTAGAGGCTTGAGAAATTAAATGCTAAAGGAGATAAATTATCCAACAGTTGCCTTAAAGATAAGGACTGCCCCTCCCACATTGTTTTAAAATGATTTTTTCTGATGAACACAAAAACATGATTGCTAAACACGTCAGGCTCTCCCACAGGTTTGCTAGGACATAATAGGCAGTTCTAAGTTTGGCCATTTAGGAGAGTGCCTAATTATATCAGGCAATATAAAACCAAGATTTTTTTTTAAACTGAGATTTAATCTTCAAAGTGCAAATGTAATTAGTTATTATTTCATAGTCTGTATTTTTGAGTTTGGAATTTGCATAATATCTCAAATATGACCTCCAGCAGCTCCTGGTTAGCATGAACCACTTGCTATGGCAAGTGTAATTTCTGTATTTATACAGAACCTACTTAGTCATAGACTTACATATATTCTTTGTTCTACTTAGTATTGTCCAGTACATACATTTTTTGTCCAATCTTAAAGATGTAATAATGTTATTTGCAAGAAAATGTGACATAAAAAAGGGCCTGTTTTCAGCTACAGTGTGAATAAAAAACCCTAAGTTTGTGATAGTCAGCTCAGCTTATTTACGATTATGACTCTTAAACTCTGCAACAGTGCACCAAAAGGAATGGGGTCATGGTTTCAAACCCTGTAGACAGCAGCGGTTTTTAGCTTCCTAAGACATTCCCCTGAATGAAGCACTGGCTCCCACTGAATTCTTCACTAACAACTGAACATGAACCCAGAGATCACCACTAATCAGTTCTTGCTAGATACCAGAGGTGAAAGCTAGTGCCTCACACAAAGAAAGAACAACCATTCCCAGCACAGGGCAGATGCTGAGGGATCCCAGCATGATTCTAGTCCATACGTGTATCAGCTGCAACTGGGGAGGCAATAATGAGTGCAACCGAGCCCTTGCTGAATGCCTCTCTGCAATATGGAGCAGGTTCCTTAACAGGGCATCAAGGATCTTGTAAAGCAGAAACCTCCAGTAAGTTTCTGCTGGCATTCAGAATAAGGCCACTCATCTAAAATACAGAGATATAGTATAAATCCATTAAAAAACCAAAACAAAACCCCCCACAACAAAAAACCCCAAACAGATCCTTAGAAGACTTCAGAAGACAGCTATGCTTTCTCCAGCAAAAATTCTCTGTGTTTAAAGAGCCTCAAGAAGTGCCAGATGGCTAGTCCCATTTTTTATCTTTGTGAAAGAGCATCCAGAATGTTCATCCTTAATTTGGTTCAGAGTTTTCTGGTGGATGGGAGGACTCAGTTCTTCCATCATATTTTGATGAGAAGAATATTTATCATCTGACAATATCATGCGTTGGTGGGTATGGAGAATCATATCACTTTCTCTTTTCAGAAGAGTTATGAATCCAAATCCAGCTACAACTAGTGGGTGAATGACATCCTTCTGAAAATGTTAAGCAAATTCTGGAAAATCAGGCATGAAACTGAACTGCAGATAAGGAAACATAAGGTTAAGGGATTCTGAGAAGCCCTTCAGCTCTCATACAGCAGCTGGTGGTTTTGAGAAAGAAACCAGTTCTCTGTAATATCACACTGCCATGAGGAACGATGTGGGTTGTATCTGTTCCATCCTAAAGACTAGTGGGACAGGGGTGTGTTCTGTATTAGGTGTTCTTTCTTATCAAAAAATAATTTGTGATAAAATACATAGTTGAAGAAAAAAGGGCTATCTAAAATATTAATAACAAATGGGAGATCTCTAGGCAGTTTTTTGGATTTGAGAGGCAATGATTGTTCCCAAGACAATGGAACTTTGGATTGACTTCAAAATTTGTTTCCAAATCCTACATACATTGGGACTTCAGTGAACTTTTGAATACCAAGATTTCAAGGCCTATGAAACCTGTTAGCCTTGTGAGAACAATGACAACTGGTTAAAGGTTTTCTTTCACTGTATGAATGGTACAGTGAGAAACTACTTCCTTACTTGGTCTTCTTAATAAAGATAATACTTTTAATTAGAACAGAGTTTTATGGCTCTCTAATACAGAGTTATCTCACTTTTTATCAAGCTCCAAACTTACTTCTGTAATGACAATGTCAACAAGAAAAAAATAGTTTGCCTAATTCCACACCAAGTAGAAGATCAGGTACAGAGGCATGTTAAAATGTTGACAATAGAACCAAAATATCAGGGTAATGTGAGGTGAACATCTACAGTATTTATTTGGAATTCGGTAAGAAGTCATCTTCATTCCAGATTGGGTACCTTCTGTTTCTTTAGAAAACCCTGAACTAGGAGCGCTTTGAAGTGTGACTATCAGAAGTTCAAAATCTCTAGAACTTCAATATGGTGTGTTTCCTACTGCTTAGACTTAGCTCAACAACATCTTTAAACCAGCTCAACAACATCTTTAAACTAGCTCAACAACATCTTTAAACCTTGGCGGTTCCAGAGCCATACTTTTATATGCCTACCTGCGTGGCAATATGGAAAATGCCAGAGCATAAATTGTAAATGGGACAACAACCTGAAAGAAGAATATATAGAGAATTTGGCTTTCTTTTTCTCTACAGTTTCAATTTAATTCTTCTTTCTTTTGGTATGAAAGGAACAGCTTCGTAGCATTCCATCTTGCACTGGAAGTCTTATAACTAAATATGTCCAATAACTAAATATGTCCTAAATTATTTATATAATATATTAATATAGACTTATAACTCCGGAATAATATTGACTTGTCTGTAATATAATATTCAGAGAATGGGAAAGTAAACTAATAATTTGCTGGAGAAGTAAAGAAAAACTACTGTATTGCTTTGCAGTTCTTTTAATCTTATAGTTATCAGAGACCAGGGACGCTTCAAAACGCCATAGTTTCTACAATATCCACTTGGTTTCAAGGAAGTTGTGACAATCACTTCAGGTTGATGCTAAGTCTCTAAGATCATAGCCGTCCCTGGCCCCCACCCTTTTAAAAGCACCAACATGTGTTTTACAACCTTGGTTATGTTCCATTGTTTCCTCTTCACTCTGGTAAATAAAATTACTCCATATAAGTAATTCCATAAGATTTCCTAGCATATATGGTCTTAGTAGTATATAGTAATTCCAAATGGAATTGAATCTGGCCAGGGATATCAAAGACAACATGAAAGGCTTCTATAAGTACATAGGTGACAAAAGGAACCCTAAGGAAAATGCAGGCCTGCTGCTCAAGGTTACACAGCGCATGGAAGAGGCTGAGGTACTGAATGCCTTCTTTACCTCAGTCTTTAGAAGCAAGACCATCCTTCAGAAATCGCAGGACCCAGAGACCAGGGGGAAAATCTGGAGCAAGAAAGACGTACCCTTGGTGGAAGAGGATCAGGTCAGGCAATACTTAAGCAAACTGGATGGGGGCCGTGATTGGATGCACCCACGAGTGCTGAGGGAGCTGGCAGATGTCATTGCCAGACCACTTTCAGTAACCTTTGATTGATCATGGAGATTAAGAGAAGTACCTGAAGACTGGAGGAAAGTAAATGTCACCCTTATCTTCAAGAAGGGCAAGAAGGAGGACCCGGGGAACTACAGGTCAATCAGCCTCACCTCAATCCCTGAGGAGGTGATGGAGCAGCTAATCCTGGAAACCACTTCCAGGCACATGAACGACAAGAAAATCATCAGAGGTAGTCAGCATGGCTTCACCAAGGAGAAGTCATGCTTGACCAACTGATAACCTTCTCATAGAAAAGCTGTTGAAGTATGGACTGGTTGAGCAGACAGTGAGGTGGCACTGCTGAGGCCACACTTGGAGTACTGTGTCCAGTTCTGGGCTCCTCAGTACGAGAGACATGGATATACTGGACAGAGTATATCCAGGCCCCAGACAGGGCCACAAAGATCAAGGGACTGAAACATCTTTCATATGAGGAAGGGCTGAGAGAAGAAAAGGCTCGGGGGGATCTCATCAATGTATATAAATATCTGAAGTGAGGGTACAAAGATGGAGCCAGGCTCTTTCCAGTGGTGCTCATGACAGGACAAGAGGCAATGGGCACAGACTGAAACATAGGATGCTCCATCTGAACATAAGGAAACATGTTTTTACTGTGAGAGTGGCTGACTACTGGAACAGGGTACCCAAAGAGGTTGTGGAGTCTCCATCCTTGGAGTTATTCAAAAGCCAGCCGGACATGGTCCTGGGCAACCTGCTCTAGGTGATCCTGCTTGAGCAGAGGTTTGGACAAGATGACCTCCAGAGGTCCCTTCCAACCTCAACCATTCTGTGATTCTGTAAAATACAGGTGGAAGGACAAATACCCATTTAGATATTCCAGAACTAAAAATTAGCAGGTGTTCACAGTGAAGTGAGCATGTCTGTGTTTATCTCAATCTGGAAACTTCAAAATCATAAATATTGAATCATTTCAGAGTACCGTGTGTGTGTCTTAGCGTGCACCAGCCAGCCAGTAACGTTCTCAGAAAAAAAAACCCCACAAGCCCAAACCTCGTGTTCTGCATCCCTCATCACAGGTTTTCACAGCTCTTCAAGCCTTTGTGGAAGACAGGTTAATAGAAGAATACCTGTATAATGTATTTTTCTTTCCACAGTCCTCTGGAAGTGTAGGGAGGGGTGACTCAGAACAAAGACAATAGTTCTCTTAATGCTGACAAGATTGGCAGCGATTTAGCTCCTCAAGGTACTTCACAAGGCTGGGGTGGCTCTTACCTTGGAGAAGGACCAAGCTGCTACAGCTTTCCACAGGAGATATATAGAAACTATGCTAACATTACTAATGCTGAAGTGCGTTACAGGATTCTCATGCATTCATATGCCTGCACAATAGCCCTTCATGGGGATTTTTCTGCCTATCCCCAAGCTCTCAGAGATAGTCATGTAGCAATTTGGACTTAGCCCAAATAAGAGGTGTGTAGGAGGAAGTTACAAGGTTCTTTACATGGTAATGGCCAGTTTTTCTGTTTTCCAGCTACTACTGCTCCTGCTTTGTACAATGTTTTCTTTCATAAATTTCCATTGCTCTATACATGTGTTTGTGCACACGTGCACACACAAAGTCTCCCATAAAATCTTCTGCTGAGATTCTCAACAGGATCTCTGTCACCAACAGAGGAAGAACAGTTTTTATTTTAAATTGTCCCAGGTCTCAAATTTTGGTCAGACTCATATTCTGAGTGATGGCATACATGAATATTTCCAGTTTTTGTTCATCACTTGCTATGCTTGGAAACAGGAGCTGACAATGAAAGCACCTCCTCAGTAAAAATTATTGCACCACTGCTCTTCACTCGAACAAGAAGAAAAAGATGCTGAGATCAAAAGAATAAAATAAAAGGTTAAAAGGAAATCAAACTTGAAAGAAGGAAAGAGAACAGTTAATTGGAGGGTCTGATTCAGATGTGTTCTTGCAGTGCTCGTTCCTAATTTACTATCTGCTCCTCATCTCTGCACAGCAGTCTAACAAGAATTCCACTGCCTCCTCATTTCCCCCCTGGCTGTGCCCCCTAGCTCAGACCCACGCTCCAGTGTTACAGCATTCCCCTCAGCTTTTTTCTACAATATTGAGCTTTGGGACCTTTATACATTCACCATCATCCCTGTAATTCTAGGGCAGCAGACCTCGATGTCGGCACTGATGGCCTAAGGATTAGAATATTGTATAAGGCAGGTTTTTGACTTCAGCTCTGTGAACTCAGTACTAACACTAGGGAGATACTTTCAAAGGCATAAACAGAGGAGACAAATCTACACAAAGAAACTGAAATGGAGCAGGCGGGAGGAGAGTGGAAAGAACAAATCAAGGTATTTTAGACTAAGAAAAGTGCCAGCTACCTTAAAGATCTCTAAACAAATGACAAAATATACATAGTAAGATTTCAGCTTGCGAGTAACTTGTTAATGTATAACATTTTAGAATAGCAGGAGATAAAGCTGTGTTTATAAGGAGAACTCTAATGCAGGGATTTGTTTCACGCAGACTAAATTAAAATCTGTATTATCACTTTGTTGAATTACTCAGAATCGGCATCATTTGCTTTCACCAATTTCAGGCTTTATAGATGCTGTATATCTACCTACAAAAAGACTTCCCAGAATGTTTGCTCTGAAAGACAGCATTGCTGTTTTTTTCAGATGCCTCCTTTCCTTAAATAAACAAATCAACAGGGGATGCATTCCCATTTATCCCATATCCTTCTATTTCTGCATGTTTCCAGCTGACTGCTAAGCTCCTCAATTCTAGAGACTGGTACACAATTAAAGCAATACGTTCTAAATAACACAGAATATACTGACAGAAAGAATAAAAGATTGGATTGCTGATGCTGATTTAACTTTTTCTTCAATTACTTCTTCCCTGTTTTTACTGCTGTCCTGTCCAGAAAGGTGTGGAGGTAATGTCCTTGACTGCCCTTGATGTCAAAGGTGCTTTATGACTCACAAAGAAGAATACGCTGGCTGCAAGTGATGTGAATAAGTAGTGGTTTGACCTTCCTGATATCAGGTGGACTACATGAAGACAGAGTAAGCTGCATGCAACATAGTAAAAATAGATTAGAAATGTTATAAAATCTGGGATAGTGCATTATTTGTCGTAATTCAGATTTCTCCCTGGGGGCCATTAGCAGTCTAACACTATCCTAGAATGTCACCTTTCCTAACTGGGTAGACACTACAGCATTGCAAAAAAGAAGTGTGTAGCATATGAAGTGTTATGCACAAAGGTTATTAAAAACATAAATAGTGAATTAATTGAATGGCAAAATAAATAAATGCAATTTCTGATTCTTTCGCAGCCTTTACTCCACAGTCAACTTTAAAACACCTTGCAAAAGGCAAAACGTCCACTTCAGTCATGTCCGCTTGTCCTGGTTTCGGCTGGGATGGAGTTAATTTTCTTCCTAGTAGCTGGTATAGTGCTGTGTTTTGGATTTAGGACGAGAATGATGTTGATAACACACTGATGTTTTAGTTGTTGCTGAGCAGTGCTTACACTAAGTCAAGGACTTTTCAGCTTCCCATGCTCTACCGACTGAGAAGGCTGGAGGTGCACAAGAAGCTGGGAGGGGGCACAGCCAGGACAGCTGACCCCAACTGGCCAAAGGGACATTCCATACCATGTGACATCATGCTGAACAAAAAAGTGGGAAGGTTGGCTGGGGTGGGACACCGCTGCTCAGGAACTGGCTAGGCATCAGTCAGTGGGTAGTGAGCAACGGCATTGTGCATCACTTGTTTTGTATATTCTTTTATCATTATTATTATTTTCCCTTCCTTTTCTGTCCTATTAAAATGTCTTTATCTCAACCCACAAGTTTTACCTTTTTTCCAATTCTCTCCCCCATATCCCACTGGGGGGAGTGAGCGAACGGTTGTGTGGTGTTTAGCTGCCTGCCGGGTTAAACCACGACACCACTGCTGATCATTAATTGCTTCAGAAAAAGACAGTATTTTATCCATCCTCTTTGGAGTTTGAGTATGAATGGTGAAGCAAAAGAGAGTGAAACTGAGTGAAACATGAAAAGCTTGATTTGTTAGGACCCCTGCTGTCTGAAAAGAGATCAAAGCTCAGGAGGAGGCTGTAAAAAGGCCGAATGCACTGCACAGAAACATGGCCCGTGGCAGCTGCTCTGGGCATGCTCTCACAACACAGGTGTATGTCGAAGTCTGCTCTGCCAGCTGAATCATGGGAGCATGTTACCTCTTCTCCTTCTTCATTATTTCAACTGCAGTCACTGAGGAGATATGGGCTTCATCCATCACAACGCATAAATTCACAGTGCGCAGATTCAGCACAGGCCTAATTAAAGCTTTTCCTTTCATTTGTGGAGATAATTAGACTTTCATCTCACCAGGAAGCTTCAGAAAGATCTATTTCTTTCTTCAATAAAAGCTACATCAAACAAAAGCAGATTTTAATCGTCTTTTCTTTGGGGCATGAGTCAATAATGAAAGATGTCATGGGTAACAAAAATTGTGTGCAGGGGGAAAAAAGGAGGGAAAAAAACCCAAGCTATGTTCTTTAATTAACATCATGTTTGCAAACACCATTAATTTCTCCCATTAAAATGATTTTTATCTACAACTGATTGTTGATAAAACAATCGATTTGAACATCTCATCTGTTTCACCGCTATGCAGGAACCCATCTGCTGTGCTGTAAAGCAGGAATCATGCAGACTGTTAAGCAACATGTGAGAACAATAAAAAATGCATATGTGTGCGTCAGGGATTTGTGAGGCTCACTGCAGGGCAAGGGCCACCTTTTCTCAGAACATGTATAAAAAATGATTTGGTAGTAAGCCAAAGGACAAAATGTCACAAAGATCACAGTGCATAAATAACAAATGAATTAATATGTGCAGGAAGAAAGGGTTCCATCTGTGTTGGGGAGCATTGGAAAATAAGGAGATTTCAGATATATTTAACACCACATCATGAGCTGCTGTGATGTAATATTAGATGACAAACATGCCGAGCTTACTGCCTTTGCCTTTTTCTGTAGTAGTAGCATCAGAGCACAAGCTTCCTTTCCTATTACCTTTCTCACTGGTGCAATGGGGAAGTATTTTTGGCTTCAGGCCCACTGCACATAATTTATTTAATCATTTGACACAGTGCTTCTGTACGGATTGCTTGGTGCGCAGGCTCACAAAGAAGGTGTAGCTGATGTCTGTGGGAATTGAAGTCTGGAAGTCTAGGGGGTGAATAAAGCACTTTTCCACCCTACAGCTTAAAGCAATCCCAAAGAACTGTTAGGCTTATATTGTGAAGACATTTAGTGAAGAGAGAGAGAGGGAGGCAGCTTGTTTTTATGTTTTTAATGATGATACTTGCTTTGCAGCAGGCAGGGAACTGTTTTTAATATTGGAATCGACACTGGCAGTAAGGATGCACTGTGGCAGTGTGGAGCCCCGTATCAGTCTGCTTAATGCCTTCCTGGACAGGATGAAGTGTTGTGATTCATCAGAATCTGACCTGAACTTCCTCTAATGGCAAAATATCATCAAACCGAAAGACTAAAAGATTAAATTTGCATTACTGAGCACTCTGCTGCTGTTGTGACCTGCCTGGGAAACTGAGGAAATAAAAAGATTTAATGGAAACTTTTTAAAAAAAATCTACTGTCTTTAAATCTCACAATGTTGGGGCTTGATTCATAGTGTCTTTATGCTGTTAGTTCTGGCATATGGCAGTTGTTTGGGAAAGCAAAGTTTGTAGGAGCTTGACAGACATTTCTTCGTGATGCATTGAGCCAGTAAGATCCCTGGTGAGTATCCAGATTCTAACAGAGCTGCACATGTCTGTTCTTGTGACTGTAAGAGATGGAAGTTTTTCCTGTTTGGGTTCCTCTTTCTCTAGTTCACTCAGTCACTTAAAAATAAAAACTGCAAGCTTCTTCTGTGTATCCTGCTTTCTTAAGCAGAAGATTTTATGCTAATCTGCTCCCTCCCCCCAATAACTGAGGACTGTTTTTATTTTAAATTAAGACAAACACACATGCATATTGCACTGAGTTATCCATTCTGCTAGGATCTAGTAGTTCAATGCACTGAAAAATCTCATACAGCTCAAGCTAGAAGGTTTAACAGGGGATTTTCCCAATTCTTCTTGAAACTCTTAAAAAAAATAAATTTTGAACTTGGTTATGTTTCAGATAATTATATCACCATTTCCCAGTATCCTGGGCCAAGATTTGCTTCTATTTATGTCTTTTTTACCATTTACCTCAATGGAAGTCTTATCTATTCCAAGTTAAGGAGCAGTGAGGGGAAAACTCCAAATAGTAAACATTGATTGAAGATTTTAGTAGGAAAAAGAAAATGAAAAATGGTGATGTAGGAAAAAAAAGAAAAAAACCCTTAATCTTTTGGGGGTGATATTCTTGGCTGCAAGGGAAGAGCAGCTTTTTTTTTTTGCCTTTTTTTTTTTTCGTTTCTCTTTAACGAGCATGTTGCATGCAGAAGGAATAATGACTCATGGCCAGAAGTCCGAAAGACTCTACGGCACTGTAGCCCTCCCTCTGTCAAAAAGCATTCACAACTAAAACTTTGCCTAAAATTAGTGACTTCAGAGTGCTTCTGAGCTCCCTGGTCAGGATATACACATACTTCTGATCCAGTATTTTTTTAATTGGAAATCCTCCCCCACCCATCCCCAGGAAAGTTAGATTATGTAATATAAATATACTGCTTATACTTATATACAGAGGATGCAGCTGGTCTTCTTCAAAAGTGAAAATCCCCATGGATAGGTGAACCCAAACTGAGATCTTTGCTAACTGTCTAGATGATACTGCTGAGCTACAAACTGCTAACGTCAGAGGAAACCCCTTAACCAGATGCTAGATTTGCTCATTACTTATACTTCAGATATTTTACTTGGTAGGTCCTTATTTTGTGAAAGAGGACAGGGAGCCTCAGGTAGCTGACCTGCCAGAGGAGAAGGAACAGAAGACAAATAGAAAAGACTGTGCTCACTTTTAAGGGCAAAACTGGGAATGTACTTCTGTACTGCTTGCCTTAAACTTGTGTAGGCTAACCTCTCCCACTGCTGTCAGCTGCAGAGAAAGGGATAGTTGCTACTGCTTCTAATATTCTCAGCAAGTATAGAGCAATATTTAGTTTCCAAAGAGCCTGTCACCCTGTCAGTGTGGGACTGTGTGGGCACACAGCTGTTGCTAATGAACAGGGAGGTTGGAAGCGGATGGTATCCAAATGTTAAATAAAGTGGCATGAAATGATAGAACTGGTAAAATACTCGTTTCCCCAAACCCTTCCCATCAAAACATTATCCTGCATCTCTGTGGCAAGGGGAAACCCATTTCTATTTAACAGATACATGAAATACCACACAGATAGACCAAAGACTGGACTTTCAGATTGCTCTACCAAGAGGAAGGAGCTTTGCCAAGTGAGTCAGCTACAAGTCAGCTACAACAAAATCAGGCTGCAGGCACTATGAATAGATCTGTAATTCATCAAGAAAACTCTCATAGTAGATATTATATTTAATAATAAGATTAATAAAGGCTTTTATTGCTTCCACTCAACTTCTATGGGAGAACTGGTGACATTATCTTATGAATGGAGAGCTCTGGAGCAGTTTGCCAAGTGAGTCAGCTACAAGTCAGCTACAACAAAATCAGGCTGCAGGCACTATGAATAGATCTGTAATTCATCAAGAAAACTCTCATAGTAGATATTATATTTAATAATAAGATTAATAAAGGCTTTTATTGCTTCCACTCAACTTCTATGGGAGAACTGGTGACATTATCTTATGAATGGAGAGCTCTTGAGCAGTGTCAGAGATGTTAAAAAAGATGGGTTTTCAATGAAGTCCTATAATGATCAAGTCATACAAACAAAAGCACCACCTGCGATTCTCAGGATCAATTTCCAATGCCTAGATTACCTGAAATGACAGCCGCCAAATGTCAGTATTTTTCATTCAGCTGCTCTATGATAGTCTTTTTGAGGAAAAGTTTTTAGGCCTGTTTCATACCTCATAGCTGTTACATTTCTAATAAGAATGGTTTAAGTACAGTATTTTGTTAACTCCCTGTGTTGACTGTTTTATTACTGAGTCTAATAAAACCAGTCAGTTTACCACAGCCTACAAATCTTGCCTAATATACTTCTTTCCATAACAAGACAGTTCAAGCAGTGCTGCTAAGGTAGAGGGAAGTAAGAACAGGTTGCCTTAAGCTGGGCAAGGGAACAGGAGATCTGGCTTATGGAGAAAATAACATCTCTCCCTGTGGCTACACTGGGATGTGGGCAGCCCTGCTGACAGTAGTGCTGCTTCTGAGGGGGCTCACGAGCATCAGTGACAGGCTATATTTCAGACCACAAGGCTGTGGATGGGGCGCTGCTCCTGTCTGGCCTGGGATCTCTCAACCCATTCCTTGACTTGTGCAGTGGGGGAGTGAAGGAGCTCCCACACCTTTTCCTTCTTTCTCTCCCTACTTGTGACTGCTGTTATTCCTTCGTTAAAGGTATAGGGATGTGTTAATGAAATTTAAAGTAAAATTAAAGTTCATGTGTAAATCTGAATTCTTGCCATTTATATATATACACACAGGAAAACATAGAAATTTAAATGCATTTTTGGTTATTGACTTTTTCTGGAATGAACTTGAACAAGTGACAATCTCCATTTCTTAAATCAAACACAAAAGCAAATGTGTAGGAGCAAAAAAGGTATCATCAGGTGAAGAACAGGGAATCTGTGAATGTTACAGCAAGTGCAAAATATGACTTTATGTTTTTTCCTGTGATTTACCAGTGTTATGTGATAAATATTTGATTTATACAATGGAAATCACAACAATGTATAGATCATAAATATCTCAAATGTAAAAAGTTCTGATTGATCATCTGGCTTCACTTTCCTACACCCACATACGCAGTCTCAGAACACGTAGTCCAAAGTCTGCATGTGTATCTGCGCGTGTGCGCCTGTGTATATGCTGTGTAATATCATCACAAACTGGCAGTATCTGCTCACCATTATGTAGGAGCATGTATAACATGCTAGGAATGTTTCTGAGTCAAACCAGTGTGTTTAACAGGTGGAACATTTCTAGAATTGGGAGGAGCTTCAGGATTACAATATTTTCTCGAATTTTAAACTCAAAATACTCTTAAGTGATTTCCTATGTCTTCTTTAAGTATGTAAGTATCATGGGAAGCTTGATGTTTAATGGATGAAATTCAAAATATGTGATTGATGGGCCATTTAGCAACTCCAGTTAGACATAAATAGAATCTCTCAGTATTTATATGTGTATATACCCTGAGCTTGAGTCTCATCCTATAAAACTGAGGTAGAAAGAAATGCAATACCTAGATAATTAGTAAATTTGATTAATGACATATTATAAACATGTATTTTATGAATGGCTTATTGGCAGTTTAATGAGTTACAATATATTTTCATGAAGACTTCTATAATACTACTGTTTTGTTTAAACCACTCGTAGCACACACTGGCTTGTTTACAAATGTACAAATGAAGTGGGAATGTGCCATTCTAGTTTTGAAACCTGAGTTATTGTCTGATTAAATTGCCTTTGTAAAAAAGTATCCAAAAACGTTTTTAGACATCTGTACAATGGTCATGTCCAACAGTATGATTTTTTGCATTCACATATCTGATTCCTATGTAGGTCTGAGATCAATTAACTTTCTGTTGGCTTAAAAAACAAACAAGCAAGCAAACAAAAAATCCCTAAAAACTAACTGAGGTTAGATTGCCTTGTTTTTAGATTTTTCCCCTTCCCCATATGACAATTAGATTTTCTATATGTTCATGTTTGTATCTCTCTGAGAAAGAGAGATGTGTCTGGTATTTAGTAACATTTGCCTATATAGCTGTTTTGCAAACTCTGTCCAGATTCACATGCTATAGTATTTAGTTTTATTGCAGGAATGATGATCTAAAACTTTAAAATAGGCAAGGTTTGTAAAGAAGGAAAATATCTTATATTGGAAGAAGTGATTGAAGTTGAAAAATGAGACAAAATTTTGGCCAAACACACTTTTCTTTGGAACTTCTGGATGTAACAAAATTTCACTTTCTGTCTCTGCCTCTGTCTCTCTTTCCAAATTTTGACTCACACCGTTAAACATTTAATTTCAATGGATCTCCACATTGGCTCCTGGGATCTACTTACTTGCAACAGCTTACAATATTAGCGTGTCATTTAAGAAAAACAAAAAGACAGAATAATTTCTCAGTTCTCAAGTTTTCTTTCAACATGTAAAGGCCTAATGACAATAAAATCAGTTCCTCTACATTAAGAACTCAAATATGTGTGTGCATGTGCTAGATGACATTTTTAACAAAAATGCAATACTTGGGAATAAAAATATGCAACTTATTAGTTAATAATCTGAAAAAAAGGTTTCTCTCTTTCATCTCTCACTTAAGTTGAGCTCTATTCCTCTCAAGGCAGGGCATATAAAAATATTGGGTAAATAAACTGGTATGCACTTTCTGAGCTCTGAATGAAAGCATACATTTTTAAAAATGGTAGGCTCCTAAAGTTAACAGATCTAAATACCATAAAAAAAAAAAAAAAGAAAAACTGAATTAGTCAGACCTGCAGAGATAATTTCTTAAATACTAGGCAGCAAAATAAATGCCCTGAACAGACCAGGATGTCTACTGGCAAGCAGAAATCACTGGCATATTTCCCAGATAGAAAGCTATATACAGAAAAAACCAAGAAGGGTTTAATCCTTTAATCAAGCTCAACTTTGAATGTGGACCTAGAATACAAAAACTTAACACTGCTTTAAGAACTCTAATCAAATATAGAAGAAATGGTGCGAGCCTATTTTAAAGCTAAAATGACTTTCTTGTCTGGAAACTGGAAATGAAGATGATCTTTAGTATCCAAGTGTCAATGAAATGTAAGTGCCCACCAGATTGCTGGCCCACCCATAGATTATTAATGCACAATTAATCTACTAGGGCAACTGTAGAGTGTCATTTAGCTTCAGAGCCCATAAGTATAAAACAGCAACACACTGTGAAATTAATGGTAACACTTAAAGGTCCCATTGTTATTAATTCATTTGACATTCACTGTAATCACACTGGTCTTTAATGAATTCATTTGGCATGTGAATATTGCATGTACTTTCAAATGCGTTCCAGTGCAAATCAGTGTTAATTGATGTCCTGAATTGAAAGAGTTTCTCTCTCTCTCTCTCACTTTTTTTAGCCTACCACACTTTTTGTTAAGGGTCTTTTCCCCAGCACAGTTTATACATGGCATAGGCAAGCACAAGCTCTTATAATAATTACTATTACTATGGATGTCAATATAACATACAAATATGACCTAGGGATCATATGGTTACTGAAGCTCTGCAGTAACTTGTTCTAAGGCAATAAACTCTGAACACCACAGAACTTCAGTAACCTCCTAGTACCACATATCCTATGAATATTTTCAGTTTAGTGTTCTCCACAAATTGCCTGTGAACATCTTTGGCTTATATGAAAAGGACTGCGGCCATTGGTTGTCACCTTACCCAGTTCAGTTTTATAGCAGGAACTGTCTACATCTATCCTTGCTCTTCCTGCACTCAGTGAGTACAGCTGTGCGTGTGGAAAATGTCTGTATTTGTGCCAATGGAAATTGTCTCCTTCACTTATATATAAGCACTGCTTCCAAGAACTGTGGGGTGCTGAGAAATGCCTCTTTATGTCACATGCAAGCAGTTAATCTGAAAAGATTTAACACATGGGTGGTGCAACAATTCCAACTCAGAAGCTTGCCCTAGATAAAATACTCCAAACTGGAAAATCCGTCATGCCAATAAAATAGCGTTATTGTTATAATTTATAAACTTCCTGACTTACTTCCTTAGCTATCTACTAACAATCTTCATTATGTTCTTGTTTCCCAGGAAATTAAGGGAGTCTCAGGTGGGCCAAAGGAGTCCCTGATGTCAAACCACTTCCTAAGAGGAACTTTAAACACTTCTTATGGCCAGTGCATAGTATATCCAGGGATCTTTCTAGTCATGTCTTTAAATTAGAAGAATATATGACTATGGTATCTTACCATACACTTACGGGAAATTTGGTAGCCATTCTTAAAAACGGCACACAAAACAATAAAAATGTGTATTTAGAATGTCCCAGATGTAATTACTCTTAAAGGTAACATCAACAGCAATATGTAAATACTATTCTTGTATTAAAGTACAGGTAAACTAAATCAAAGCACATAGAATAGACATGTACTTACTGAAAAATGCCTAAAAAGTTTTGGTGCCACTAATTTTTGGTTGTCTCAGAGGGCTTGCATTGATTTTCAAGAGATGTGAAATTAATATTTTTTCCAATTCCAGACCTTCTTGTGTCTCAACAATCAAAATCAAGGTACCCCAAATTAGTCAGTTTTGAGAACTGTGACATAAGAAACCATTTCAAGCATCCCTACTTGGGTTGAAAAATAATTAAACAGAGAAGAGGTCCCACTGATTTAATTTGTTATCTCAATTCACTATCTGCTGGGCAATATACTTAAAATGCACTTCTTAAATTTTCAACTAATGTTTCCCATAAAAAGTTTCTAATTTTTCTTTTGTCTTTTAGGTGAAAGCTAGAGAAGATTATTTAAATGTAAACAACACAGTACACCATTTTTGTGGTACTGAGTAACTCAGGGGATGCAGAATTTTGTAAAAAAAGGAAATAATCTTGTAATTACTTCACAGAAATAGTGTCTACTAGACTCTCACTGCTGACATGCAAGACTTTTCTGAGATTTGGTTGCCAAGGAAGGCCCAATGAATAAAACTATTTTAAGAACGGAGATAGACACATCAATCAGAACCACAAATCAAGAGTGTCTGTCCATGCAGTACCGATTAAAGTTAATAAGTATTTGCCTTCCCTCACTTTCTTTAACACATTCAGAATGATGAACATACTGTAAACGGAAATGCATGATGGCTGACTCTTCATCACTTGTCATTAATATCCTGGAGGTAAAGAACATGTCTTGAGGACTAACTATATGTTATTCTATTTGGCATTACCTTATTTGAACAATGACTGAGTTCTGGTCCTCTCTAGTTCAAAACTTTCAGTCATCATTTTCTTAATGACCTTTGAGGAAAGAACTTAACATTTTAACAAGCTAGCACTTTCCCATTGTTAAAGTTCCTTCCCAAAAAACCACAAAATAGACAGCCTTGTTTCACATCATCATTAAGCAGCAATACATATAATTAGGTTTGTCAGGTACCTTCCATTCTCTGAAGTAGGCAACTGAAATCTTAAGGGGTTTGCCAGTGAATTTTTGTCATTGACCCTTTGAAAACTGCACTAATTTGGACATGTTACTAGTCTCTGGGAATTTCAGTTTGCATAAGGTTACTAGAGACTTGCTAAGAATTTAGCAGCTGAATCATCCGAAGACTGTATAGACCAAGAATGTTTTGGCCCAACACTGGAAGAGCTGGGCAGGACCTTCTGTGTAGTTGGTTGCTTTTCTAACTAGTTAGGGTTGTTCTAGGACCAGGTATGAAGAAGGAAAATTGTCTCATTAGCTCTTGGAGGGAGAGGAAAAAGCTAAGGAAACAGTCTGGCATACAGAGGAATCAGAAGGACTCATTATCTCTGCAAAAATCACACTGTGCCAAGTGGGCTGGTTTGAGGACTAAAATCCCTAATCCTGCAAGTGTTTTCACACTGCTTCCCAACTAGCTTTTACATTGCCAGAATATAGGACGTGTGTAGACCTCTTTGGTGTGTCCTCACCATTACTATAAATCCACATTTCCTTTATAGCAGTGTCCTTTCTTGTCTGTCTGGAACTGGCTTTGCAATCTCACTGCCAGGGTAGATGGGACATCCTTGTTACAGTGTGCAGATGGCTTGGACTCGCCTATATTGCAAACAGATGACGAATGTTGGTGCAGGCGTAAATTTGGTGTGCTAATGAGTTTGCTTAAAGTTCTTGCCTGAGTGACAGGATAATATTTCTACACTGTAGATGTGAAAAGGTTTTGGGATGGAGCGGAAGCATGCTCCAGGCATAATATATGCTACAGACGCACATCTTCAACACACAGGATTTACAGCACTCTGAAAATGAGTAACAGCTGTGTAATAAATAGGACTTTTGACTCATTTTGTGCAAAAGATGGGTAAACAATGTTTACTGAAAGGATTTCTACAAAACTTTCTACTCTTTCTTAATTAATAATTGAAACAAGAAACAACATCCTGACTTCTCAGAATCTTGAGTGATCAAAATATGAACTTCCCAAAATGTGAAATCTGTACAAAATATAAAACTTCACAGATATTGACAGTTATTTACATCAAGAAATCAAGCAAACATGATAATACTATTTAAGCAACGCAGCATGGTGATACTCTCAGCCATTCTCCAAACTGAAATGGAAAGATGGTCACAGATTAAAGAGATTATAAAATGAATTTAGCAAGCTCATTGTTATCTGAATGTTTATCAGAAACCTCTGAGGTTTTAAGAATTGCATACCTCTGGGAGTGCACAAAGTATTCTACATGAAAAAGATATTGGCTTTGATATCTTTGGAGAAAGGTGGATGAAGAAATCGGATCCTTCAATGGCAGAAATCTTCCTGGCTCAGCTGTTAGGAGAATCCTGCCATGCATAGACAACATTTTTCAAGTATGATTATGCTCATGAAATTTTTGCTGCACCTTAACCTGAACCACAAAATAACCACTTTAGGTGTACAGACAGCATAGCATGCAGAGATTCAAATCAGCACAGGTGCAATAAAAACCCAAGGTATTTTCAACATTAGGTCCACTGTTTGCTTCTCATGTCTGCTTAATTAAACCCAGAAAACATGTATTTTGAATGGTGGAAAGGCTGTTTATATAATCACAAATTGCCTAAGAATTATTAGGTATTTGCACTGTGTTAACATCCAGCTATTTCAGCAATACAAAGGGCTCCACTTTACGTGTATTGCACTTTTCTGTAGTTAGCTGCTGTTTCTATCCCAAAGAGCTAAAAATCTAAATCTGAATACAGAAAACAGGAAGGACAAATGGCAAGAAGCAGCAAGTAGAAATACCCCCATTTAACAGATGAAAGACCAAGGCACTATGAGATAAAAATGACTTGCTTAGAGTTACACTGTATGTCTGTGGCGATACTTCAGTATTTAAAAGTTTTCAGACAGAGACAGTGACAGAGCATAAAACTAGTATAAATAGTAAAAAGAACGCACAGATTTTTTATAATTAAGTACAGCATACAGTGCTGTCAAGGTTTCTTCCCATTGGAGACCAAATGAACAGTTCCAGATTTCTTTGCAGATTCATGTCGATTTGAACAGTGCAGTATCTTGGCAGTACAAACAACTACTAGATGCAATTAGAACACAAATGGAGAGGGAACATTTCCAAAGTAATGATGAAAATAGTCTATTCCCTCTTCAAAATTGAGTTTCCATGAAGACAGAATTTCAATATTGTCAAATGGGACAATTTTCACAAAATAGTTGACACTAGTCTATAATATTCAGGCTTTCTCAGTTACCCACACTGAGTCATCCAGCTCCTTACTGTTGCAATACCCTTGCTCTCTCCTTTGCTGTAATACTATACTGATTTCTACATCTTCCTTCTTACCTTCCTCCTTACAAGCAAATTGTTCTCCTCCTCCTCCCTATTCCTCTCCACAAACCCCAGTGCTATTTGCAATCCCTCTTCCAAAATACCAGAAAAAGGCACAGAGGTTGCTTCGCCAGAAAACCAGGAAAGTGGATAAACACCACATATGAGTAAAATAAAAGTTTTTCTCCTGTGCACAGGTAATCCTATTATGTTTTCTGCCAGTGTGGACCAGGAGCCCAACACAGTGTGGATGGTCAGCCAAGCAGGCAGGAGACCCTCACAGCTCCTTGACCTTCAGAGAACCAAAGCAGGCGTGTATCTCCTCAGCTGCTAGGAGAAAAACTGGTTTTCAGACTGGAGCTGAGCACAAGTCTGAATAGCTTTCTTATGGAAACAAATGTGCGAGGTGTATATCAGATAACCTTAGGATCTGCAAATGTTCTGTAATTTAATGACCTACTTGCTCAGCTCTGCAAAATACAGTTCCCTTTCAACAGGTGAAGTGGTTATCATTGGCCCTTTAATAAAGTAATCATTTCAGAAAAGATCACGTTAAGACTTTAGACCTGTTATTAACTCCTTAAAATTATTTTAGTTGGATACTATTTTTTTTTCTCTTAATAACTGTGGCAGGAGGAATATTTCCATTTTTTAGTATTACACCATGCTGGTTTAAATAATTTGCAAATAGGAGGATTACAATCTTGAACAGGGAACTATTGACTATTCTGACTTATAGCTTAAAACAGACTTTAAAGATTCAAGTGAGACAAATATCTTCCATGATTACTGAAGAGGTCCTGTTGTTTTCCAAAGTTTAACCAGCTTCACCTTAGGCAAAACACGTGAGATAAAGTTGAGAAGCAGGTAAACTGTCTAGAGTTTGTAAAAATTATTACATATTATTTCCACACACTCCTGTATTATGGTAATAAGAAGGTGTTATACAACTGAAGAATAGTTGATGAAAGAACAAGAAAAAAATCCTTTTGCACAGAGTTTGGATGTTTGACATAAAGACAGTGGATAATAATAAATTACTAATTGTTTTTACTCCAGCTTTATTAAAAGCATATCTAGAATGTTTTTTAGTACTGTCTTGGGAGGAATGATTGCAGCAATGTTTTATTGTAAAAATAAGTTCTTAGGATTTCACTGTGTGAACCAAAATTCTTCATTAAATTTTAAATACTACAATGTCTTTTCAGCCATTATGCCACTATAAGAGCAAAGGTACTGGAAATGTATGGGAATATCTAAATATACATACATATATATGTATATATATCTGGTGGGAATTTATGGAAAATGTGAAAGATGACTGCTGGAAAAAGCAGATGACTATTAGCATAAACTGTACAGTGAGCTGCTCTGCAATATTTCTACTTTTTTTTGCTATTACGTGAGTTGAACTTTCAAGCATGCTGATTCTGCCTTGGGCAGAAGTGGCACAAATTTAAAAATGGAGGGTAAAGCACTCTTATCATTTCATCACATTTCTTTCTGGTGCCACTGAAGTGAAAATCCTATGATCTTGTGGCAAGCTTTACACTATTTAACTTAATCTAAGGTTGGGAAAGCACCTATTATGTTTTAAGATAGAGAAACTGTTACACTCTCTTTGTCTTTGACTTGCCGCATGCAAATACAAGTGGAAAATTCTTGTATTAGAAAAGAAAGAGAATTGCCTAATTATAGATGAAAACTATCACAAGCCAGGAATTATATATCCATATTCTCTTAACCTATCATATCACATTTGCTTTCATTCTCCTATCACACTGATGTGTACTTTTGTGGGAAAGACTGGCAGTAGCAGAAGGGCATGTTAGTTTTATTATAATGTTTGTTACTGTAATGATATTTCATGACAACAAAATGATCCATTTATAAAGGAAAAAATCCCTTCTCCAGTCACAGAACATTGTTCTTGAGAATGCCAACAATATTATGACATCAAGGGCACATCGCATCACAGACAGTAGTAAGATTCTAAGTCACAACACATAAAATCCCCCAAACCTTGCATAATAAGGCTGTATATTTTTGAAGACCAGAAAATGAAGGTTACTGCAGGATACCCCATTAGAAAACTGCAAAATGGCAGAACAAAAAAGAATATTTTTTTGGGGAAAAAAAACCCCAAACCCAATTTTAAATTTGCATACTTCTATTCCATTAAGAGTTTCAAATAAAATTGGATTGCAATTTATTAAAATTTAGCTCAAATGCAAGCTGAAGTGAACAGCACTGGCATCTCAGGTTCTTGACGATCTAAACACTTTGAAAATTGTAACACAGCAGTGTCTAAAAGGGCCATTTTTTCCTTATTCTTTCCACAGTGTTCTGTTCCTACAGGATCTAGGGTTTGTAAATAAGCTGGATAATACCAAGGAAATTCTCCTGGTACACCAATAATATAGGAATGGCATAAATCACACTGTCTCACCTGTCAGACTTCAGTATAGCTTTGGTGGCTGCTCATACCTAGCTTGAAACTTTACAATAGGTTGGGGATGAAGTTCTTTGGTTTTGCTTATTTAATTGCATTTTTTAATTAATTTTAATTTTATATAGAACAGCTGCATACATTCAGTGACACAAAGTCAAGCCAATAGCTAGGGCACTCATCTGCAGTCAGTCTACATTCATTCAGCAGCAGGAACAAAAGCAACAGGTAAAGTCAAGAGCAACTGACACCAGCAAATTCTGGAGCCAGAGTATTCATCTGGAATGAGTAGATATCTATTCAGATCTCTTCTGAGCCGGAAGAGAAGGAAATTGAATCAGTTTTCCAAAATGTGAGTGAGCAACCTGATGATCAGACCACAGAGGAAAAAACGTAGTAAACTGAAGTGCCTTCCTTTTCCTTGCTGGTTTTTTGAATTGTGCATTACATGTTTGAAAGTATCCCAAGAGGAATAGGGCCATTTTGTTTTAGGAAGAGTAAGTTGTTTTGCTAGTTTCCAACCAATTTTTAATTTCTATTAAAAAGTACTTCTGTTTCAGTTCAGACTGGTTTTATAGGAAAAAAATGGGCAGTCCTAAGCCCTAAAGTCTGACAGAAAGCAGGGTAACACAACCCTTAAATGTCACATAATATCACATTTCCCTTCCTTTCAACCTGTATTGGGCTGCAATTAACCTTTCAAAACCACAGAGCATGTTGTCATGGCATGAATTGTGGAAAGTCATGGAGAGTCATGGCATGAATCTGGCTTTTTCTGAGGTGGGAAATCACAAACATTTCTTATGCTGGTTCAAATAATCTTTTTGTCTGCTACATATAGACAAAAAATTCATTACAGATTGAGCATATAACTTGAAATATTGAGAACTTGAGAAGCATATATTTAATTTTTACTTTGTGTCTCTATTTATCCATTTTGTAATGACACAATGATCCGTTGTTTCTGAAAGAATTTACTGTGTACCCTGACAAAAGTGGCTGTATTCTCCATTCCAGTAAAACTGGAGACTGAAGAAACAAAAAATGCCTTTAAACAACCTCTGTGCTCTCTTGTCCTGAAAGCCAGACTATCACTTTGGCCATCTGCCAAAATTCAGCAAAATTTTGAGCACCTTGTGGTAAATGAAAGTTATCTTCAACTGCCAGTGTTTCCTAGAAAGGCATATTCCAGAAGTTAAGGATCATTAGGACACAGAAATCCTCCAGTTAACTTATTTTTCTTGGGAATATTCCTCAGATCAGCCTATGGAGATGTTGGTAACGTGGCTTCTAATTTGGCAGTTCTATGCAGGAAAACCAAGAGGTTGAATGTGCCGAGTCTACTGCTACAAACCGCTAGGCATTACCCACAATACTTTCATTATGTTTTAACTGGGTAAAAGAATGAGAGAGTAACAAATATGGCAAGTTTCCATGCTGAAATCATACTTATTGTACTGACTAATGAAGCTGCTTTTGCTGATAAGCTGTGCTGACTCATCAAAACTAGTAACCATTGGCAAAAGCAGTGTAGGTGGAGGGTGATTCTAGGACTCTTTAAATGTCTTCTGCCTAAGTCTTCCTTTTCTAGAAAAAATATATCACAGAGGACGACTGTTGGGAAAACAGGGCTGAGAGAGAGTATATTTAAAGATGGAACTGGTGACTTTTCTGATGTTAGTCTCCATGCGCATAATTAAGTTTCACTACATTATTTGGGCTTTTCCAGTGCTGCTTCATCTCTATTTTATTTTGCAGTTTTGTGTACCTGATTACAGACACAGTATCTCCTTTCCCTTCCCTGCCTTTACTCCTTTCACATGTAGCACAGTACTCTACTTGACATGGGTTAAAATTCTTCAGGTGCTGTATTACTTTTCCTTTCTTTGAAAAAAACCCCCGACCCTTTCCTTGAAATAGCAAGATTTGAAACTAATCTGCTTGTTACAGTTGTGATTTTGACCTGCCTAATAAGCTGCACATTGACTTCTAGCTTTGAGAACTGTTTTTGATGGTGATGTGTGTCATTCTGCTGTAATGCTAATTCAGGCAGAAGCCATTTATCATTTCTGAATATAGAAAGTGTTCGGTGTGACACGGTGCAGGCTTATTCATAAAATGATAAAGATCAAGAGAAGCAGTGTAGCTTAGCCTATAAGGACCAAGACCAGGACCAAAACATCTACTTTCTATTCTTGCTTTACTCAATGACTACAGGAAAGTCAATTGTTTTCATGTATTTTGATGGCTACTTGCTGATTAAAAGAATAAAGTAGAGATTAGGTATTAATTATTTTTAGAATAAATACTGAGGTAGGTCAATACCTGTTCTCTTGTACCTGTGATTTACTTATGTATTTTTCTTCACCAGCAGGCAAAAAAGGCAATGATGAAATAAACTTTTTTTCCCCTCCTTACTAGAACAGACAAAATACCCCAACAGTGTATCAGCAGATTCCTCAGCTCCATGGCTTTTGTGAAAAATCTCACATGGGAATACTACTATGTCCAAACTTAGGAACATGGAATGACCTGAAAAGCCATGACCGGGATAACAGACAGGTTAAAAAACCTCCAGGTCAGACACCAAAAAGAAAATTCTGTTACTTTTGAAAAAAACATTATCTTTGAAATTAAGTAAAATAATTAAAAGTTTTAGTAAAACACATGGAGTTTAGTTGAATTCTGTAAGTATGTTTTTCAGAAATATATTGAAATTGAATTTCATACTAGGCCTTGCTCAGCACAATGGCAGCTCAGCAGAAATGTTGTCCAAACAGAATTGTTAAAAGGTCTTATCATGGAGAAGTGTAGTTCCTGGAACAGAACAAAAATAGGGATTTTACATCTCTGATTGCCAGCCTCGCTGCTTCTATTATGTTACATTGTATGAAATCAGTTAGAGAAGTTAGGTGCTTCAGATTGCTACAGACTGCCTGTGAAACTGGAAAAAAAATATTGTCTCTCTGTGCCTCAGTATCATACCTGTAGACTACTTCATAGCTGTGCTGTGAGTATTAAGTTATTGCTATACTTACCTTGCTTCACTTTATTATTATAAAGCGTATTTCAGACCATTACTTTGGAAAAATTAATTGTTTTATTTGATCACTGTCTTGTTACCAAGTGTTAGAAAAAAGTGTAATTTTCTGTAGGGATATGTCTCTCAGATTACATTCCTACTCTCTTTTCTTTTTTTTGTCCCAGAAAACATACAATTTTGCAAACTATCACAGTTCTTTTTTCATACCTGCTGCAATAGCTCACACAGCATCACCACTGACTGAGCTAGGTCCTAATGGTATTTCACTGCATGCACAGAAAATAGGAAGGGAACGGATGGAGTTCAGGCTAGCTCCTGATCTTCAGTTACCTTCACCTTACATTATCTCTTTTTACCTACACCTCCCCTGTCCCCCGAATGCACAGTTCTTGGACAGAGCATGCAGTACCAGCAGACATATCTGTCCTCTTGTTACCGGAACTGAGAAGAAGGGAAGTGAATGAACAAGCAGGATTACTGGGTCAGTTTCCCAGATGCGGAAATTCTCCAGTCCCCTAAAATAGGCCTTTAAGGCCCTCCTTAAAAAAAAGCCAAGGAATGCCATATTTATGGGCCCTTATTTAACCTTAGTTTGGTCTCTATGTATATGCAATATAGTATAGTAGTGCTTGGCTGAATGATCTCTTCTGCTTTCCCCACAAAATCAAGTGTAGGGTGCAAATGGGTGATGAATTCAGGTTGATTAGGCAAATATAAAGTAGAATCATAATTACTGAGATCCATGATGACCTTCTAGTGATCCTCTAGGGATATAAAATTTATGGCTTACTAAAAATTTGCATATTAGGAGTACCTACTACAAAATACTTTATATTTACCAGAGGCATACACGTGGGCAGCAAGGCAAAAAGCTATAATGCCACTGCTGCTCCAGGATGGTTTGCTAACCAGTAAAAGAGGGGTAAGCTTACCAGCAAGGGCTTTGAGATAAGTGTGTACTGACATGTTGCTGACGAACTGTAATTTGTTCCAATGGCTATACATCAAGCCAAAATGTTAACGGCAGTTCTGGAGAATAACAGAGTCACTTCCAGCTTGTGACTTGGTGTCCATGCTGTACCAAGCCATGATAACAAAAGGGGGAGGAATAGGAAGAAAGAAACACCTGCTGTTACTGTAATTCATTCTTTCTAAATCTGCAAACTTACGGGATTGATGTAGATTGAGATATTTTATGGAACTGGAGAAATACAATATCTGCTTACTACATTTGAGTATTTTGTAAATGAAAATATCATTTTCTGTGTATAAAATGGATGTTTACACTCATTTTCTGTCATGTATCTGTTCAGTTATGAATACAGACATATTGGGTTTTATAGTTAGGTTTTTTCTTTATTTCAGCTTCAAGAGGACACCTTCAATATGTAGTCATACGTATTATTTCAAATTTCATCTCCTGGGGAAAATTTCCATGAAGAAAATCTCACTGAATTCTTTTTTTTTTTTTAACTCTTTAAATCAATATTTACCAAGGTAGGTAGTAATTTCCAGGATACCTAGCATGCCTTTACCTGAATTCAGGCAGGGGTAGGCAATTGCTTTTATTACTGCCTTTTTCTGTTACCCTTTTCAAAGACTGAGAAATTAGTTCATCTGTAGGGCTACATGCTCTTTTAAAAAATAGTTCTGATCTCTATATAGTAATGTAATTTAAATTAGTACCTAATTCTCTAAAGTCCACAATTTAGGACAGCGCAGAATCTACTGCAGCAACTAATTAAACACTTACTGTAAGGTTAAGTTTTTCATTAAATCAATAGGCCCCTAGTGTCAGTTACAAAGCCCTAATTACTATGCTGTAAATTTAGATTGAATTTGAATTAAGGACTGATTTCAATCTAACCACAGCATGTAAATATTGTAAATTACCAGAATTACAGTTCAATAAAATTGAATGGATTTCACTTTAGATAAACTAAATGCAAATGAGCCTAAGAAAAAAACCCCGCAGAAATTTCCCAAACATCTGCACAAGAGTGGATATAGTATACTGCTTTGGCAAAGAGCATGTCAGAACTTCAAGATGCTGCCACCGTTTACTCTAACATGTTTTAAATATTTCATTATCTCTTCTGAAAATGAATAAATTTAATCTCTCCCAAGTGATCAAGTAAAATGATGGCTAATGTGCCCACTTACTGTGTTGCTTTAGTTTGATGACTGTATTGTTGTGCTAAAGCACAGTATGAAATCAGGTTATCAGGTTATAACTGGCAGGGATAAAAAAAAAGCAGTGCTGGGAAACACAAAACAACCCGTTTTCAAGGCATGAATCATGCACTTTGAAGATTCAAAAAAAGTGTAAAAATTACAGACAATAGCACTCCAATCAAACAAGTGCAAAATTGAAAATAATTGGGAGTTTGTGGACTTTCATTCAGCTTCAAACAAACACTGTATCCACAGGACATTAATAAAATTGGGGAAATGGGTGATATGCTAGCTTACACAGAAAAGGAAAAAATCAAAAAATGCCTATATTGAGGGTTACACATACAATTATTATGAGCTTTCTACTCACCTGCTTACATTATTTCAATATACAGCACTAAAAACTATATTAGTAGCCTTAAGATGTCCTTAAAAACTTCATGAAAACAATGTCTAATTTTTTACCCTTTGCTCTTCATTAATACAGTTAACTCAGATAGCAGAATAATAAAAGTTGATTGAAAAATAAAAAAAAAATTAATATTGTCATGAAGGCTCAGAAAGGGCGTAGATTAAGGAAATGAATGATAATTTTTGTGATTTTGTGCTTGACAGATGTGGAACATAAACTCAAAACTAGAAAAGAACAAAGGGGTATTCTCATTTCTACCAGAAATACAATTATGCCACCTGATTCTTTACTACAGTTACGGTTTTGTTTCTTTTTTCAGAACACATTTTATGGGGTCTTCGATTTGTTCACGCCTCACAAAGTTAAACAGTACCAATGTAGTTTGCAGGCACATGCTGTGTGTCTGATAATATACAAGCTGACAGCACCACACTTTCTAAAACTCTTATTTCCTGCGAGTGTTAAAATTATATCTCAAACTACAGAGAAGTGTTTTAATGACTTCATATCATCAAGAAAGGTAATAATACTTTAGCTCAGCTTCAGCAGCTGAGCATGGTAGCCAAAGGTAGTAAGTAATTTACTACATTTGCCCTATGTAGACATTCCACATTAGAAAAATCAAACCATTCTCTGAAATGCTCATCTTACCAGCCCACTGGAATGTTAAATTACTGACTGCAAAGGAAATGGTGTTTCACTGAAGTCTGGAGTTTTGCACAAGTGGGATGCATGGGTCAAGCTGCAGAAAAGCTACAAAGTAGATAAGAAAAAATGACTCGTGACACTTTCCAGATTAGAAAATATGGTATGTTTATACCACCTACAGCATGTATAGTGTATTGCTAAATGTAGGAAATACGGTAGAATGTATGAGGAGTAGTTTTATAATTGTCCTTCATGTCTCATAAGAGGCCCTTTTCATAACAGCTTTCCACCTTCATGTTGTACCCTAGCAGACAGGAGAAGATATGCCCTGTTGGGATTCTGCTGCTCTGGCTCCCTGGCTGTAAAGCACACCATGCCTACTCCTTAAGGCTAGGAGAACCATCTCTCCTCACAGGACTCTGCTTGAGCAAGGGTAAGCGGGAAATATTAATGACTGATGAAATAAATGGTTACCTGTTCAAATTCACAGAAGTAATAGATGGCATGACTTGGGTTTTACTCTCTAAACTGCAAATGACTTCACATTTCCAGTTCGGAATTTAGGTGAAGTTAGGAAGTTACAGAAGTTTCTGGGACACAGTTGTTCTGTTTGAAAGAATTTATTTGTGTTCTGTAAAATTTGTTTTCCATGAAAAAAGTATGGTTAAACAGTCTGATTAGCTAACAACTAATGAAATGGCCATGCTATAGGCTCGTACTTTGACAACTGATCAGTGTTTTAATGTAAAAAAAGATTTTGAAAACAGTCTTCTGGTGAAATGGGAGACTTCTTTCAGACAGCAAATTTTAGCTAAGATTTGAATTTTAATCTTGCACAGTTTAAAGTTTAATGGCAGTTCTCAATCAGCTTGTTAACAAGTCTCAGCCTCTTGTGAAAATGCTCTGCCACTTTGCATGGTGAAAAATTTATGATTTTATCCTGTCTTATGGAACAATGAAATTAAACTGAACATTTTATTTTTGTTATTCTTCCTAAGGTTATAGCTGTTTGGAATTCCAGTGTTCAGATCTGTAATTCATCCAGTTAAATGGAAGGTTGGCTATTCCACACACAAGTTTCAGCTCATGTCTCTCTGAGTGATATGGGAAACATGTAATTGTAGTAAGTTTAGCAGTCAATGGTTTGGACCTATATATGCACAGTCATCAGGTCATATAGGGCATAGGCAAACATTTGTTCTTCTAAAATTATGCCCATATTTAATACATGGAAAAATGACTGCCTATGGAATGTTTGAAGTTTGCCTTTGTATTACTGTATGACATCCATGATACCTGGGTGTCAAATCATACAATTAGAATTGTACAGCCTAAATACCATGAAGATAAATTGTTTACAGCGTGTAGATTGCAGAACAGAAGCATGGAGTTAAAAAAGGGAATCAGTAACTGAAGACATTCTTAATGGTGTGAACCCTGGAGTGAAAATTTTGGGTTTCAAAGACTTTTCTGTGGGATGAATCACAGAACAGAATCTCAGAATAGTTCAGGTTGGAAGGGATCTCGGGAAGTCATCTAGCCCAATCCCCTACTCCAAAGTTATAATGTGTTTCCCAGGGCTTTGTCCAGTCCAGTTTTGAATATCTGTTCCACAGCTTAGCCCCTCCCGCCTGGTGAAAAAAAAATCTTTACATCTGTTGGAACTTCCTTTGCTGCTGACCATTACCTCTTGTCCTTTTACTATGCATCTCTTAGATGCATCTCCATGTTCTCCACTATGATATAGCTGAAAACAGTAATGAGATCCTCTCTTAGCCTTCTCTTCTGCAAGCTGAGGAAACCCACTTTCCTCAGCTTCCCTCTGTACATCATACTCAGTTTGTTGTTCTCTCATGCAGCTGGGGGACAGAACTGGACACAAGTCCTGAATACAGAGGAATAATCGCTTCCCTCAACCTGCTGGTTATGCTGCTCCCCAGTATGTGGTAAGCCTTCATTGCTACAAGGGCAATAACAAAACTAAGACCTTTGTTATCTGAGAAGCTGTGATTAATGGTCATTTATCTAGATGTGGAAAAAATGGCAAGGTAAGTGACAACAGCTTGACCCTGCTCTGTTTCATTTATCAAGCACATGATTTTAGTTAGCAGTGGCAATCAATCCCATAATTTTTTACTGCAGAAGTCCAGAATTTTTTTTTAGTACCCCATCATTAAAAATTGAAATATCTATTGCTAACAGGTAGTTCACAATTTTGTTTTGTTATTATAAAGTGAATTGTTCACATTCTATGAAAAAAATCTAGCTCCAAATATGAATCTTCCATGAACAGCGAGCATATAAAAATCCAGCTATCGTTACTGAAAATACTAGACAGCATGCTTGTACTGGCTTTGGAATGCTATTTGAAAATACCACTGTTTAAAAAAAAAAAAAGGAAACAAGCACCCAGCAGTCTGAGACAAAGATAGCAATAAAAATACCATTTTTGCAATATGTTTTGTAGTAACAGCTACTATGGATTTGAAATAAAATCTACTTTAGGATAGGCATTAATTGAGCACGCAGACAACATGCACTGACGTTCTTTTCTGTCAGCTTTGGGTTATCTATGCATTTTAACATTTAACTTCACTGCATGTAAAATCCAGAAAAGTGTGCATAAAAATATACAAGGCATTACTTATTTATATGTAAAAGCTTTATTCTATTTTGTTATTTTAGATTAAATCCCATTTCAATTCTATTCTCTCAGGGAAGCACTAACAGTTTGAGCTCAGCGTGAAAGCCATCAAACACTTGAGCTGAAATTTAGATTGGGCAATTTTGCCTGGCGAAGTAGAAAAGGACATGTGGAATGGCAGAGAACAGAATGGCTTATGGAAAGGCAGATGTTTTAATAACTTGTTGTCTAGTGGGAGCCTCAAATATCTAAATTTAAACACTGCAATATATTAAAGGGCGTTGCTGTCAGGGAGGGTATACTCCTTTACCATAAGAATCAGTGTAAATGTGCATATTTTACGTGTGTGCAGACTTTAATACAACATTTATTTTACAATTGAAATTAGAATTAATTGGAAAGTGTTAAAAGAAATTATCTCAGGCTGCAAAATTTGGCTCAGATCTGCACTGCAAAATACAGCAGGCCAGAGCCTAGGGAATTTTCGGTCTAGATTTTTGACTTGGACCAGTCTCCCTGTGAGTGGGCTGATTAGATACTTGAGATCTCCTGCCTACTAAGATCCTTTTTGTTTCAACATATCAGTCTCCTGTTAATTCACACTGGGTTTTAAAGTATATTTATCCTTAAGCACATTGCTGGAAGTATGCAATGAATTTACCTAGGAAAATGTCCGGAGAGAAGCTAGAAAGCTCCTAGGTTAATTTCTTTACAGAACAAATCTCTCAGAGTGTCTGGAAATAGCGAGTTAACTCTAATTCACTCTGGCTGCATAATTTACAATCTGGCAGAATTAAGATGACTAGGGAAGAAAAATTTTATTAATAAGCTAGCTTCCCATATGTTCATGAACAACTGGGTCCTATTAAAGAATAATGAAGGCCTTGTCACTTGACTTTTGGAAATACGACACCAGTATTTATATACTGTTTGGTGACACAGAACTCCTAATTGACGTCACCTTTCACATTTGTCATGTCATATGCTGTCCCTGTTTTCTAGAAATATCAGACTATGTTTTACTTATGGATATGAAAACATGTTAGGTATACCAAGCAGAAATAGGAAATAAAAGCTATTTTAAAAAGATATCTAATATTGAGGGCTTCGTTTATGGTTTATCAGATATGTGTATACACTAAATGAAAAGACAGATGGAAATGTTTCTGCAGATATGGTGACAAGTGAAATTGGGGGTAATATTTTATGAAAGTTAATGACATAGAGTATACTAGAATGATTTTAAAGGTCATTAGTTTAACTATTGATTTGACTTTGTAATAGTATTTACTTGATAGGAATTACCAGACAGATGCAATAAAAATCTGCATAAATAAAAACCAAATAAAGTCTTGCAAACTTTGTGTCTCTGCACATTTTCAGTGACATTTTTAATTCTGTTTTAGGGAGTGGATTGCCAGTTAGGGTAAGCAGGGCCTGTTGGTTAAAGGAGGAATGAAGACTGACTATGTAAGCTTAATGGAATTTTCTTACACAGAGATATCACTTCCGGACTAGGAAGTCCTTGAGCTAGATATTATTGCAGACTAAAAAGAAATGTATAGAGAAAATTTTCTCTTCCCCTCCCCTCTTTTTTTTTCTTCTCATTTTTTCCCATTTTTTTCAACTCTTATCTAGGTCTCTGGTATTGGCCACCCAGAGACAGTATGTCAGGCTAGGTGGATTTCAGGTCTGGCCATTCATGTTCTTATAACCCAGTTTAAGAGCTTACACAGGAATCAAATGAGAAGGACAAAAAAGCAACACTGAGCTGGAGCAAAGAAAAGAGGGCAAGACCATAGGAGCTGAAAACCTGTGACCAGGTTGTACAAGCCTTACATAATCTATTAGAGACAATCCTTGAGGATTTATCTTGCTCTATTAGTAAGAAATCTGTAAAAACTGTGTATTATAAACAGGCCCTTCTCATGCCTTTGTTCAAGAGGACAGAGCAAACATGGTGCTCAATGTTTCTGTAAAATCTTTCTGTAAAAAGATCACAATCACTTTGTGCTGCATTGCTTACAATAGAGAAAGCAGCCTAGAATTGCTGCTTGCTGCTGAACAGCACACAGACTGCCGCTGAAAAAAAATTCTGCATCTCAAAGCGTCACTCCTTTTTCAAACCCTCTTTTGTTGGATGGGAGTCTAGCTGGCAAGATTACTTTCAATCCTCTTGTTTCAGGAAAAAGTCTAGCATTGTCAATCAATTAATAAAAAATTGAAAGAAGGAAATCTATGACAGGTATTCTGCAATAATAACAACCACAATTACAAGCACCTTAGTTAAACTAGCTCTGAAATAGTTAGGACTGCATTTGGGAGCTGCTTGAATAACATCTGCCCCACTTATCCTCCATTTCAATTTAATATTCGTAGTGCTAGTGTTGCCTATATCATCAATGTCAAAAACTAAAAAGTCTTATCTTCAACTTTCATTCCAATGCTTCAAAAGAGCTTTGAATTTGCATCTTACTCTAGGGAAGATGTAGTTTAAAAATATTTTTGCCCAGCTTGCTCCATTAATTTCTGAGGAAAATGCACCTACTGCTGTGAATATGACAGTTCTCAACCTTGGTGTTTTTACAGGATGTCCCTCCCCAGGGAACGACCAACACCATTCTGACTTACCCTGCTGGAACTGCACCTCCTGCTGGGTAATCAGCTACTGCAGCACTAAGGGGGAGACCTCGGTGTGATTAACTGAATGCCCCTTGTGAATGCTAAGGAAAAGGACAACAGCAAGTTTTCTAGGGGGAAAAAGTGCTTTCAGTAATCATCTATTTTCAATTCAAGCAGCTAATTTACAGTTGCATAGAGTTGCTCAATTACCAGCAGCACTTAGTATTTTATACATCTCAGTAAGCTTTAACTTAAAACAATATTCATCACACCTATCAAATATATTTTTCTCCCAATTATTCCTGTGAGTCAAGAACAAAATTCATTTTGTAATGATTATCTGACTCAGGTAAAGCTGATTTTCTGTTACTCTAGGCCAAAGCCACTGACAAGGGCACAAAAAGGATTATTTTTCAGCAGTTTTCAGCTCAGCTAAATCAGCAGATAATGCCATCTATGATGCAGAGTGATCCTGACCTAAAGCCCTCCTCATTGTTAATGTTTCTCACATCTCAAATATGCCTCAGTGGCAAAAAAATATTCTATAGCCATCTTCTGAGCATCAAGAAAAATTATTCTTTTAGAATTCTTTGGATTTTTGCTTTTAGTCATTGGTCCCATCCAAAATTGCACTACCATATGAAGAAAATACATTTTATATAGTCAGTAGTGGTAATTTGGTGTATTGCTTTATTATATGCAGACCATCAAGTAAAGACTCTTTGTACTCCCATTAAAAATAGCAAAACCAAAACCAATATGCAAAACCCAGAAGTGACACAGGAAAGAAAACTACAGTTGCTCTGCCAAATAGCAAATTAACAAAATGTTCATTGTTATTGACTGCTACTCACATAAAAAGCAGTTTCTCCTCATCAGCAGCAGAAAAGCATGTGGACTTTCAACAGAAAATTTCATTTATAGTTGAACTTATTGTTTGAATTTTTATACCATGACATTTAAAGTGAATCATTCTTTGGTTTAAGAGATTTTCAGCCATTAGTTAAAAGGAAAACTAATTTCCTTTTTAGAAGTGTTAATCAATCATTTAGATACTTTTTGCATTCTATCCTTTTTATACTTAAATATGTATTTTAGTAATAGCATACCAGTGCCATGTAGCAGGGACATTCTCCATTTTGTCAAGTGTTCTCTTCAACCAAAAGCTGCATAATTGTAAATTTTCACACGATTTTTGATTGTGCTATATTATGGTGATTGTCATCAAAACCATCTGACAAACAGTGATGAACCTTGCAAGTGTCTCTCAGTCAGTGAAGAACTATCATTCTGTTTTGAACATGGGGAAGCTGAGATACATAGAAGTGTAAAGAGGTTTACAAGGTATTCTGAGGCTGAGCTAAGACCAGAAAACAAACCTTTTTGTAATTCTGCTGGATGATTACTCTAATAAAGATAAACTGGATATAAACAGAAATGTTTAGTGTTACAGCATTTTAAAGTCATATGATTACTCCTTAAATGCAGGTATTTATTGTAAATAAGGCTTTAGACCTCAGTAGGGAGGCTTAACTGGAAGAGCCCCTTTCTCTTTGGTTGGTTATTTGTGGAAGGAGGAACTAGTTTTTAAAATGTCATGAGCTGCTGTCACACCTTTTGTTCTTTCACTAGGCAAAACAATCTACTGATGAATATGCTCCCATTCACTCAGTGAATCTACCTGCTAATGTGACTAGACCTTTAAAATCATCACCAATGAGGCTGGGAAGCTCAGGCCTGTATGAACGTGCAACCGACTGCTGCAGTTCTAACAATAAAGAGAATTAAGCTGTAACTGAGAGTTTTTAAGACCTATTTCTACAAGAAACAATGAAAAACTCTAGCAAGATTACTTTAAAGAGCTAGTGGGGTTTTTTTGACAAAATAATTTTCCTCAAGTAAAAAGGTGGTGCACCAGTCACCCGCTTACAGAGGCAAAGTTTTTTTATTTCTTGTATTATTGTTTATATAACACTCCAGCAGGATAGACATAGAGGTTGTGCAACAGGGGTTGGCTCTACACATGGGATATACTTTGCAAAAAACAAATACGGAAGGATTCTGTCAAACCTTCATGATAATGGATGTTATAAAAATATGGTATAGTTCTTAGAATAAAGAACTGTGGAAATATCCTCAAAGGTGTGTAAGCCATAAACACACTATCAAAACTAACTGAATAACATCCAAGGAGTTGCCCAATGGAAAGATTTTCACCAGACTAAAACAGATGTTATAAACAATGTGTGACTTCACTGGAGTCGGGAAGAGATATCTTTTTAATACAACAGATACGCTATGAAGGGTGGCAAAGAGAGTCACTGAAGGTTTGCTATGTTTGATGTGGCAGGGTTCAGTGAAAGGGTTCAGTACAAAGACACTGACTAAGAGTTTTAGTTATGTGGATGAATGAGTCCCTTGCAGAGATCTTTCTGCAAGATCAGTAAAACTTTGACTTGGCCTCTTCCCACCCTGTTGTCTGCCAGGTACTATGAAGATACCATTTTGTCCTTCAAAAATACTGTTTCAAGTATTTCTTTTCCACATTCTATGATATACATAAAAAAACTTGACAATAGTTAGGTTGCAACTGTCTGGGGCCAATTCCTATCACACCGACCAATATCATCTCATTGTTCCCTTGAACTTTGCCATCCATCTGACTCTGTCTTGCTTTGACTAGCATGCCTCATTTGTTCCTTGAACTTCCCTATATTTCCAGCTCTCTCTCCATCATGTCTTGCTTGGTATTCAGTCTAATAGATTTTAAGTAATTTAGACATTAAGTAGATACAGAAGGAAGGCAGAGAACAGGATATGACATGCCATTTCCCAGTTCCTTTGCAGCTGATGAACCTGATAGATAAAATAGAGTCAGACTGATGCCTTGTTGACTCTCTTATGGAGCTCAAGAATCTTGCATACCTTGATACACAACAATCCAGTCTAACTTAAAGAAGTCGCTTGCGAGATCCTGTATCATTTATACAAGAAAATTTAATAATGAAAAGATCAGTATAATGTCTGCTAGTTGTTACATGCAAGAGCATCCAGAGGAGCACCACATATATGATGGTATAGATTCTCTAGACTGTGATAGGTGTAGTACTAGGTCTCATCTTCCGATGTCAGATTATTATAAACTATTTTATAAATAATTTTTATGTGAATTAAATAATAATCTAATCTGAAAAAAAAACCGACCCTGCTTGGAGCTGGAGGTTGGTCTAGGGCCTCCTAAGGTCCCTTTCTACATGAATTATCCTATAATCTCTCTTTTTCATTTCTGGACTTGGCAGAGACCAAAGCAGACAGTCACTCCTTTCTGTTAACTGTTAACATGTTCACATTTCCTCAGAGCAGTAAATACTTCATTTTACTCTACACACTTTGTGTGTTTGCCTTCCCCAAAATGAAAGAAATTGTTATTTTTCTCTTCCTTTCTCCTTCCTTACTTTCCCCTCTTGCCTTATTTTACATTTGACGTTTCTTATCTGTCTGATCTAAATCCTCAGCTCTTTTCTAGTTGCAAACTCTCTTTCATTGAGTAACTTCAGTCAATCAAACCCACATTATTAAGACCTGTTTCATCATTCTGTCCAAGTCACAATTCCTTATTTCTGGTGACAATTAAAAATTCTCTTTTGGTTTTTAATTTTTATCTTATTTATGCTTAGACATGTTTCATCATCTCATTCTCCATTTTGATTTCATCATTTGTATCTTTGTTTCCAATGAACCCCCTGTATAAAGGACATACTCACAGAAACAGCCCATGCAGTCATTGCTGTGCAGTAAATAAAATTCCTGTTCAGAACCCACTTACTGTAATGTTCATGGAAAACTACCAGAAGATAAAGGGCAAGCTGATAACTGGTCACAGTCTATTTGAATAATAGAAATAAGGTGGTATTTTCACTAGGTTTTCTCTCTGCTGTGATCATCAGCTCTGCCTGTCAGATGTGTTTTTAGCCTGTATTTAAGCTTTCTGATGTATGCACTTTTATTCTGATTTTGAAGAATTCACACCACAAAAGAGCCCTGAAACTTACAGTGATCACTAAACACCACTGCATTACAAAAACTAACAATATCAGCATGGTTCACCAGGTGAGGAAAAGATGTTAAGATAGATGCAGGCTACATAATCACATAGCAATTATTAGTCCTTGGAGACAAGAATGATATTTGTAGATACAAGTAACTAACAATTATTTTATGTTGGTCATTATAAAAAAGTCTGTTAAAAAAAAAAAAAAGCTTCCTACCAAAAGAAAAAAATGAAATATAGAGAAGTTGATGGCACAGAGAAATGAATATATTTCTTAGTTATAGGTAAACTTACACCACCAAAGGGGTATATAGTAAAAGGCACTGTCATATTACATTGTATCATAAATAAATTTAAAGAAAATTCTTTAAAGCTCATACATTTGACACTTTCTGTCAACAGAATGCCTGAAAAAATCTGGGCCCCACAACTCATGATGGAAATTAAATGTTCGCTTTCTTCTCCTGCTAGATCTAGAAACATAACATATGCTGCCACTTGTCAGTCATCTCAGGGTCAGCCAAAAGCCAGCTGACCTGCTCTGAGATCACCATTAATTTTTAAAAAGTGTTTACTGATTGTCATAAAATGGATTAAAAAAAGCACCAGTGAGCAGATGAAGATAAACGTTTGCAATTAAACTTTTGGGTTGAGATGAAAATATTCTGATAAGGTTGGATACAGTGGCCTCTGTGGCCTTGTATCATTATATCATTTTGCCATTAAGGTGATTATCCATCTGTGAAAATGGTGAGTCACTTACCTTAAATTAGACATACATTTAGTATTTACATGAACTCCTTCGTAAACTGTTTTTATCCTCAGCAACTGCTGGATGGGACTACAGGTTTGTTTTGGTTTTTTGGCTCATTGATTAAACCATTTCATAACAGCACTCTATTACATAGCATTTAGCATCTCAAGCAGGACTGTGAACACAGGTTACTGAAAGTCAGCTTTCTTCAAAAGGGACTGCCCTTCTAATCACTGATAGCATGCAGCGTAGGTCTCTACCTTCTGTCTCTGTACTATAGCTCTCAAGTCACCTGTTGATCTTAGGCATAGTCATATCTGATGACATAATTCCTTCATGTTCATAAACTCTGTATAGTGCTTTGCACTAAAGGTTAAGCAGTAAGGGCTGTGTAAATGGAGAGAAGGTGTTGGCATCTGTCAGTGTTCTGGAGATACATCTGTAGTTGCAGCACAAACATTGGATCAAAGCAATGACCAAGAGGGAAAAGCAGCTGAGCTAATGTAACTAAGTCAGGAAAGGAAGAAAAAAAATAGTAAGGCAAAATGCAGAAAACGTTCTGAAGTAGTAGAATAAATTCAGAAGATTTCTAGAATGCTGTGAACTACCTGATTAAAAGAAAATATTTTTACTTGCAACAGATATAGCAATAATAGACAGTTAGATAGTTATATAGTCACCCTTTAACTTTTGTAGCCTGCAAAAGTTGGAGGGGAAATTCAAATGCTTATATTTCATATCACATACTTTCATAAATTACTGATAAAGAAATGGAAAAGAAGTTGAATAAGGCACTAGAAATGGTGCAGACGGTGCCCCACATCAGGTAGGATCTGTTATGGCTTAAGCTGATTTTAATGCCCAGTTGGAAATAAGCTTTGATGTGTAAGAAAAGTTCGTGGGTTGACTCAGAACAGTTTAGGAAAATGATTAGTGAAGGCTAGATCTGTGCAAGTGTTTTTACACTCAAAGCAGCCCTAACAAAACGTGAACTTCTTGCTAATTCTGATATGAAATATCTAGTATCTTACTTGATCGCACTGCAGAAGCAAAAAGCATTTTCCCTGGTGTGGAGAGAAAGAAGCAAAACACCAAGTTGAATCCTAAGCTAGGTGTCACCAGTGAAAACCAAGTCTTTTAATTTTAACAAGTTCATAAAAATAAGATTTTAATAATTTAAACAAAACGTGAACTTCTTGCTAATTCTGATATGAAATATCTAGTATCTTACTTGATCGCACTGCAGAAGCAAAAAGCATTTTCCCTGGTGTGGAGAGAAAGAAGCAAAACACCAAGTTGAATCCTAAGCTAGGTGTCACCAGTGAAAACCAAGTCTTTTAATTTTAACAAGTTCATAAAAATAAGATTTTAATAATTTAACTGAGAAACACAATAGCCCATCTCTGCTCAAGTAATGCATTTGACTAAACAACAGTACAGAGAAATTACAGGCTTGACTGGAGCACCTGTTTATGGAGCATATGTAAATGATTTAAAGAAGGAAAGAAAAAATTTCCAGTGACACATTTTAAGCAAAACCAAAAGTAAATTATGAGAGTCTTTAAAAAATTTACATACAGAGGAAAAAACCCAAAAAACTCTAACGTCATTAAAATATCTTAGCACTATCTTGTTGTACTACTGTTAGTTGTAATTTCCTAAATAAATGGTAAATGCTTTGGTGAAAACAAAACAAAACAAATATAAAAATGTGGGCTGTTAATCTGTTTAATTATAGATAATGTTAACAATTTTATTACTGTTTTATTGCTTCTCTCTGTAGTTTATAGCTTCTTGAACTTTTCCAGTAGTTCTGGAAAACATGACAAAACTGCTGCTTATTTGTGCTCTGCTCAAAGGAAAAATACTTCATATGAAATAAGACTCTGTTAAGGAATACAACATACCCACAAGTAATTTTCTGAACTTTCTCTTATGTTAGATAATAATTATTAAAATTCCCTATATTCTGTCAGAAGACCAAAAGCTATCACTATACCTATATTTTTCTCTAGAAGTTAAATTTACATGTATTTCAAATTTGCTGTACTTTATGTTCAAATTTCATATATGCACTCAAGGGCTGAAAATAGACTATTCAATGCATTTTTTCCAGAAAAAAATAAATATGGGGGAAAAAAAACCCCTACTCGGAGACAAACAAAGCACCAAATAAATGCGAGGATGAAAATATAATTTTGCCCTTGGAGTTTCTAGTTGGTCAGTCCCTTGATGTCTGTATCTATTCTTCTGAAGAGATCCTTACTGAGTTGGTGAAAATGCTTTAACATTTAAGCATTTTGTTTCCTTCAGGTTATATCGGTGAAAATTAAATTAGGTCTGGCGCTAGCAGTTACTCCTTCCTACCTGTCACATTGCTGTGTACTATTATATTGGAAACAGACCAAGAAAAAAATACCAAAACCAGCATCCTAATAAACATACAGTTAGCTTCCATACTGGGGTTTTGTTACAATACAATTTTGTGTGGTACATCATGCTTTTGTGTATCTAGCATTTGTACCAAATGCTAAGAAAACATGAAGATTTCTATAAATTCACATGGCAGGTAAAGGATAAGGAAGCAAATGTACATTGGCTGCTAAACATCCCCAAGGAAAGGGTAAGCATATGGTAGCAAGGCAATATGTGGTTTCAAAAAGAGAGTATTTCAGGCAGAAGAAATTACTTATGCTGGGAGGTTAAGGAAGTGACTATACTTATGTTAGAACTGTGGAAACATTAAATATGAATGAAATGCAGAAATAGCTTAAGGAAAGGTAGTAACAGGCTAGAAGCAAAGGATGTGACAGAAAAGAGCTCTGGGAATGAAGTACAACAGTAATAGAAGAGACAAAGAGGTAAACTGACAGAGAGGAACATTTAGGATTTGTAAATGAGCTCTGCCAAAAGAGAAAAGGAATGTTCATTGGAGTGGAATTGGTGAGTGACAGACAGGAAAGAAAACTTTGGGAAAAGGGCAGTATAGAAACCTACAACAGAAAAAGTTTAAGGGATTCTAGAAGAAAAACATTTTTGTCAGCTATACTCTAGATTACGAATTTCAGAAAATTAAGAAAAGAGACAGAAAATGGAGAGGGGAAGGAACTGGCTGAGTCAGAAGAAAGGGAGAAGAACAAGGAATGAAAACAGGACATTACACCAATGTTTAGAGTAACTTCTTTGTGTCAAAGAAAGCATTTGGACACCTGAGGAAGAAGTATGCAGTTACAAATGATTGGTTTTATCCCAGAGAAGATAAAAGGACAATAATCTTGACAAAAATTGTTCTCCATTCTGCAGGACAGTACAAACACAGATGCAAGCTGCGTGCTAAAAGAAGGAGGATAAAAATTCCAGAGGATAAAAATTAGGGGCCATGTCCTGTGCTTAAATCAAGACTGAAAAGGTGATATCGAGCCACCAGCTGGAAGTCCCAGTTTGGCCTGTTGGATTCTTAGCAGCCTCAGGGCATTTCTTTCTTATATTGGCCCCCCAGCGATCACTACACCAATGAAAAGACTGAGCTACAGAAAACCATCCTGGCTATGTCCCTCCTACTTAATGAGGAAGAAGTCCATAATGGTCATTGTTTTTAAAAAGACTAACACAATGAATTGCATAGCTGATGTACAGAGAGATTTCAGCATACTTTTATCATACATTGTGGAGTACTTACATGAGACTGAGACCATTTCTTATGCAGGAAATAGCATATCTGTCATCATTTTTCTTCAAGGTGGAATTTTTCGCTTTTACCATTTTATATTTAGGCCTTGTTTTGCATTTTTGAGCAGTTATGATCACAAACTATCTTAAAATGTGTAATAGTATATTTAATCTCAACCACAATGAGACCAGAAAGCCAAATAAAATGCATAAAATAAGTAATTGAAAAGGACTTGATTTTCTAATGTAAAACAAGCTGAGTGAGTTTAAATAGTCTAAATAGTCATTACAGTCTGACTGTGATGTGTTCTTTCCTCTACACTTGCTGCAGCATTTCTTGTATTATTATAATGGTTTCTAGAGCAATAAATTACAGACACAGAACCAACTGCTGAAAAGTGTAGGCGGCTCACACAGCATGATGCAAATCACACTGTTGGATACTGTTTCTTTGTAACAACAATTCCATTAGGGTCCATGTGATTCTGCCCATCATAATACAATTTCACTACACAGCACAGTGTCTGTTGGAGCAACGGAAGATGGAAGCTTCCATTGCTAAGGCCTTAATTCTGCAAACAGTTATTTTGGTGCTTGAACTTTGTGTGCATATGTCATATTCTAGTAACTGTGCACATACATAAAGTAAGCAAATACATAGTCAAATGCAGTTACCAAAAGACATGGCCATCTGACAGCTGTTTAGCAGATTATGATAAATAAATTGGTGGTTTCTCAGTCTAATTCCTTGTGAAGTGATCAAAGCATCACAACCCCCCCTTCTAATAAGCACCAATTAACAAGCAGAAGACATAGTCTGCGTCATTGAATGAGATAAAGGATAATAGTAAATGGTTATCTTCTAAACCAAATTTCATTAAATTATGAGAAATGGTTGATTCCAAAATGCTACTCTGCCTATTCAAGGAACCCAGATGTTCATATCTGTTAGTTACTCTGTGCTAAGTAAATTCACACGTTCATTTAAATGAGCCAAATGTAATAAAATATAAAAAGTAAAGATATCCTTTTTTGAATGCCATTTGACTTTAATAAAAATATGCTAACAAAACAGGAGTCAATTCATTTTTCTACTACTCAAAGTGAGTATCGTTAGGATTCATACGAAATAGAATTAGAGATGTGACAAAACCGAATGATGAACACCATGTAAAATTTGGCAGCTACATACTAATTTTGAAAAAAAGCCAAACTTCTCTTTGAGAACATATGGCTTGCAACTGTCCATAAAACTTTTATTTTGCACTACAGAAGATGATATTTATAACATTCATCGTGTGTACATTTAAATAGGAGAGCCAGATGTACCAACCTATGTCTCAGGATGTGGGAGAAGTCATGGAAATCCTTGCCGTGGGACCAGCAGATAGAAATGGAAGTGGGATGTTTACTGTCCGTGCTCCAGTTCAATTGCACCTAGCACAGTGTACAGGTAATTTTCTGAGGAGATAACTAGAGTGCTGGTAATCAATACTTACTTTTTCTGTGGAACCAAACCCTTTTCTCCTCCCATCCTCCAGAAATCACTTGACTTTATATACTGAGTTTGGCTTCAGAGAGTGGCTGTATTAAATCTTGGGCATTCAACATAAAGGCTCTAATTATCTTAGTTCACAAAGATTACTGGGCTTTTTTAATATAACCTTTTCCATCCAGCAGTGATTCATCAATTTAGTTTTAATTCAAGGAAAACATAGTTGAAAATGTGGCCTTGTGGCATAAATGATTCCTGTTCTTTTCTTTCTGCTTTACTGACAGAATTTACATGATTTTACAATAATGTTTGTTTGCCACTAAAGTGAATTATTATAGCAACTCCATAGTTCTGTAGCAGAAGTATCTTCCACACACTTACAAATTGTGGGGGGGGGGGGGGGGAAGGGGAAGGGGAGAGGGGGTGGGGGAAGGGAAGGGGAAAAGAAGGTGGTATTTTAAAAAGAGAATTAGGACAAAAGATATAGAAATGTATATTCTGGGAAAGATTATTGACTGAGCCTTCTACAGGTTATTTTCAGTCATTCAGCAGATACCCCAGTCCCTCTCTTTTTCTAAGTGCTAATTTTATCAAGTATAACATCCAGTTATGTTGTTCTATTTACTAATCTTGTCATAACTGGCATGAATTTTTTTAGTGGCAACACCTAAAAGATACAAACTTCTTATAGCGATGTTTGGTGCTTCACTTTGCTCCTGCTTTCTGAAATTCCTGTATTACCTTCAGAGGTTTACGCTTTACCAGAGTCAAGGTACTTGCTAGAACTGGGAAGAATGAAAATGTCAGGATTATTTTCTGTATCATATTGATTACAGGTTGTGAGGTATTAGACTCTCTTTTGATTTTTGCTACTTCTTTGGCTTAGTTATCAATTATTATGCAGTTCACCTTCTCTTAAAGACTTTGATGCAAAGCCATAAATATACTTAGAAGAGTTTCTTTTTCATAAGGAAATGATAAATTTCTAAATAGACTTCTTAGTAATACTGAGCAATAGCTAGATATGCTATAACTTGATATGCAATACACAATAGCTTGATGCAATTCAGTTTAAGTCTAGCTTGTTTTTGTAATATTATGTAGAATACACATTTGACATGCAAGAAAAAAATCCACAGAAACAGCTTGCAAAATGCTTCAAAATGTATATTTGAGGAATCATGTCCTTACAATTTATAACACATAAAGGGTATACATTTATTCATTATCTGCAACCGGTTTGTGTTATCAGAATAATTTTAAAATAATCCTCAAAATCACAGGGTTCAATAAGGATTATGAGAGCGAATATGAAAAAACCTTCACCTGTGTATAAGGAACATGGATATGAGTAATTGTGATCTTTGCATTTCCCCAGTACCGATCGTGCTGTGGATCTCCTGGTATAATTTATGGCAGGCTGCAGATTACTCGGTTTATGCTGGTTGCTAACAGATATAAAAGGTCAGTATATCACCCATAGATCAGAAGGATATAAGAAATCTTTCTTTTAACTTCAGTTTTTGCCAGGCTTAAGGAAAGCCCTAAAAAGACCTTCAGACTTTCAAATAGGCATCGCTATA